>NW_018408365.1:129714-147695 GCF_002113885.1 Mizuhopecten yessoensis | reverse complement strand
TCCCCCTCCCATACACCCCTGCCCAACACCCCTCCCCTACACCCCTCCGCGACCCCACCCACGATAGTGATACGTTATCACATCCTTTGTTCCCGATTGTCAGACATGGCCATGGTTTGCACCAACACTACGAGAAACATCTTGTGTTGAATATAATACAATTGGCACGTGAGACGTTTACCTTTCGGAGTTCGACTTCAGACTCTGAAAATTACAAAGGAAATTGAAGTACATTGTAGATACTAGTACCCTCTTACTGACCCTGCCTGCAGTCAACGTGTAAGAATCCTCTACAACGGTTGTGTATTTTTGTCGACTTTGTACTTCATCCAAACTTTGCTAATCTCTTCATCTTGTGGTTTCCCCGGAAAGTGGGGTTGGTTACAAAATCTCCACTTTTCAGGATGTCGGGGATAGGTTTCGACATGCCACTTGGCCTATTCGCTCTCTGAATGGGATGGGATGATGGCCGAAATATAGTCACACATCGGCATCCGATCAACCATATTGATTTTGGAATCAGAATATTAGAAGGCCGTAAGGGGTCCTATGGAAACTAATGTACTCCCAGGCCAGTACACGTCTGTCACTTCATATACACTACTGCAGGAGCACACCAATTCACAAATGTGTTGATTAATTTATTTAGAAAACCTGTATACATGCCAATGCAATTTGTTGAACAGCGTGTCTGTATTCACCTCGGGCACACATGACTGGGACGGATCTAGTCATACATGTATATATAGGACCCGTCCGATAGTCTACTCCGAGTGACAATTGTCTATAGCTGGGTCTAAAATAATCCTTATTGTATCTATGGACGTGTATTTCATAGCAAATACAAGACACTGAATTCCAGTTACTGATAAGTCCTCGGGCTTAACACAGCGGCATGAGTAGGTACTGTACAATGTTGCACGCTACGAACGCCAGAGGACAGACAAGTACGGACATTGAGACAGACTGGATACATTGAACACATACATGACAACATTGAGCTATATAGCACGGTTAAAGTTGAGTGCCATTGAGACAGGCAATGAGACAACTATAGAGATTAGGTTCATTTCGAATGCATATCTATATTTGATAATATTGCCATCACGCGACCGGCAAATCGACCATGGTGTGCGTTTTGAAGCAAAGAAAACACGGAAGCCATATTAAGTAGTCACTATCTAAGACGGAGATGTCCCTTAATCCTAATCGCAGTATATGGCGTCAATATGGATTATATAGCCGCAAGTGAATCATTGTTCTATCCTCAAACATGTCCAGTTGTACTGCTACATTGTACATTAAACGTGTAGAACAAAAATACGCATTTATTCTCTGTTCTCACAAACAACTTGCTATCCATATGTAAAAACATGTCTATCAGCACAAAACATACATATGTACATACACGTGCATTGTGTGTAAAAACAAACATCCATACCTAAGGGTGGTCTAGTGGTGCAGTGGTTAGCGCACGTGCCATTCACCAAAGCGGCCGGGGTTCGAATCGGACGTGAAAAGATTGGGGTCACCTTCCCGACCACGCAGGCCAACAAGAGTGTTTAGAACTGGTTTTATAATTGTTGTTAAATAAATAAAGTTTGCATTTTTACTTAAATACACGTGTATTGTGTGTAAAATACAAACACACATATGCAAATACACGTGTATTGTTTGGCAATACAAAAATCAATATATTAATACAAAGCAGCCATATATAAATACAAGTGTATGAATTAATAATAATCCGAGATTCTTATATACCGCTTTATCACAACCTAATTCGTAGGTCGTCTCAAAGCGGTTCACAAATTATTATCCGTGGTTATAGGGCATTTGCAACCAGCCAATATCTTTCTCAATTCCCTTGGGAGCATACATCCGCTGCTGCCATTTCGGCGCTCACAGCTAGCATTCTACAATTCTAGCACTGCCCAACCACGTACTCATTTACAGCTGAGTGGACTGGAACAAGCGGAGTAAAGTATCTTGCTCAAAGATACAACACAGTGCCGTGCCGTGACTCGAACCCGCAACCCTTCGGTCACGAGCCCAGCGTCCTACCACTGGACTACCGTGCCTCCTAACAGTATTGCCTTTTAATACCAAACAGCCATATGTAAATACAAATGTATAGTCTGTCATCCATCTGTAAATTCACGTGTATTGTCTGTCAATACAAAAATCCATATATATATACAGCTGTAGTTTCGTGCAAAATTTATGTTGTCCCTTTGAAGTTTTGGTATCCTCATCTAATTACTAAGACAATTATCTGAAGGGAAAGCCTAATAATTGCTTCAAGCGTACAACCTGTTTTGTTATGACAACTGGGTTAATTAGACTTTAAATGTTCGTAAAGTGTGGAATTCGAACGCAATTACTCCAGGTTCTCGTAAACGTGCAAATTTAAATAAATACGTTTAAAATTTTGGATTTTCTTGTTTCACAAACACACATAATGCCGAAACCTTTTAGCCCCCATCCCTGATACCATAACAGAAGTTCCAAGCAAGGTCATTTATATCTCTCCATTACAGAAGTTCCAACCAAGGTCATTTATATTTCTCCATTACAGAAGCTCCACCCAAGGTCATTTATATCGCTCCATTACAGAAGTTCCATCCAAGGTCATTTATATCTCTCCATTACAGAAGCTCCACCCAGGGTCATTTATATCTCTCCATTACAGAAGCTCCACCCAAGGTCATTTATATCTCTCCATTACAGAAGCTCCACCCAAGGTCATTTATATCGCTCCATTACAGAAGCTCCACCCAAGGTCATTTATATCGCTCCATTACAGAAGCTCCAGGCAAGGTCATTTATATCTTTCCATTACAGAAGCTCCACCCAAGGTCATGTATATCTCTCCATAACAGAAGTTCCAAGCAAGGTCATTTATATCTCTCCATTACAGAAGCCTCAGGCAAGGTCATTTATATCTCTCAATTTCAGAAGCTCAACCCAATGGTCATTTATACCTCTCCATTTCAGAAGCTCCATCCAAGGTCATGTAAATCTCTCCATTACAGAAGCTCCACCCAAGGTCATGTATATCTCTCCATTACAGAAGCCTCAGGCAAGGTCATTTATATCTCTCCATTACAGAAGCTCCACCAAAGGTCATTTATATCGCTCCATTACAGAAGCTCCACCCAAGGTCATTTATATCTCTCCATTTCAGAAGCTCCATCCAAGGTCATTTATATCTCTCCATTACAGAAGCTCCACCCAAGGTCATTTATATCTCTCCATTACAGAAGCTCCACCCAAGGTCATTTATATCGCTCCATTACAGAAGCTCCAGGCAAGGTCATTTATATCGCTCCATTACAGAAGCTCCACCCAAGGTCATATATATCTCTCCATAACAGAAGTTCCAAGCAAGGTCATTTATATCGCTCCATTACAGAAGCTCCAGGCAAGGTCATTTATATCTCTCCATTACAGAAGCCTCAGGCAAGGTCATTTATATCTCTCCATTTCAGAAGCTCCACCCAATGGTCATTTATATCTCTCCATTTCAAAAGCTCCTTCCAAGGTCATGTAAATCTCTCCATTACAGAAGCTCCACCCAAGGTCATGTATACCTCTCCATTACAGAAGCTCCAGGCAAGGTCATTTATATCTCTCCATTACAGAAGCTCCACCCAAGGTCATTTATATCTCTCCATTGCAGAAGCTCCAGGCAAGGTCATTTATATCTCCACATTACATAAGCTCCACTCAAGGTCATTTATATCTCTCCATTACAGAAACTCCACCCAAGGTCATTAATATCTCTCCATTACAGAAGCTCCGCCCAAGGTCATGTATATCCCTCCATTACAGAAGCTCCACCCAAGGTCATGTATATCTCTCCATTACAGAAGCTCCACCCATAGTCATTAATATCTCCCCATTACATAAGCTTCACCCATGGTCATTAATATCTCCCCATTACATAAGCTTCACCCATGGTCATTTATATCTCTCCATTACAGAAGCTCCTAACCAAGGTCATTTATATCTCTCCATTACAGTAGCTCCGCCAAAAGTCACTTCTATCTCTCCATTACATGAGCAAGGTCATTTATATCTCTCCATTGCAGAAGCTCCAGGCAAGGTCATTTGTATCTCTTCATTACAGAAGCTCCACCCAAGGTCATTTATATCTCTCCAGGGCATTAATATCTCCCCATTACATAAGCTCCACCCAAGGTCATTTATATCTATCCATTACAGAAGCTCCACCCAAGGTCATTAATATCTCTCCATTACATGAGCTCCACCCAAGGTCATTTATATCCCTCAATTACAGAAGCTCCACCCAAGGTCATTAATATCTCTCCATTACATGAGCTCCACCCAAGGTCATTTATATCCCTCCATTACAGAAGCTCCACCCAAGGTCATGTATACCTCTCCATTACAGAAGCTCCACGCAAGGTCATTTATATCTCTCCATTACAGAGTCATTTGTATCTCTTCACTACAGAAGCTCCACCAAAGGTCATTTATATCTCTCCATTACAGAAACTCCACCCAAGGTCATTTATATCTCTCCAGGGCATTAATATCTCCCCATTACATAAGCTCCACCCAAGGTCATTTATATCTATCCATTACAGAAGCTCCACACAAGGTCATTTATATCTCTCCATTGCAGAAGCTCCAGGCAGGGTCATTTATATCTCTCCATTACAGAAGCTTCACCAAAGGTCATTTATATCTCTCCATTACAGAAGTTCCAGGCAAGGTCGTTTATATCTCTCGATCACAGAAGCTCCACCCAAGGTCATTTGTATCTCTTCATTACAGAAGCTCCACCAAAGGTCATTTATATCTCTCCATTACAGAAGCTTCACCAAAGGTCATTTATATCTCTCAATTACAGAAACTCCACCCAAGGTCATTAATATCTCTCCATTACATGAGCTCCACCCAAGGTCATTTATATCTCTCCATTACATTAGCTCCGCCAAAAGTCACTTCTATCTCTCCATTACATGAGCAAGGTCATTTATATCTCTCCATTGCAGAAGCTCCAGGCAAGGTCATTTATATCTCCACATTACATAAGCTCCACCCAAGGTCATTTATATCTCTCCATTACATTAGCTCCGCCAAAAGTCACTTCTATCTCTCCATTACATGAGCTCTGCCCAAGTTCATGTATATCTCTCCATTACAGAAGCTCCACCCAAGGTCATTTATATCTCTCCATTACAGAAGCTCCACCCAAGGTCATTTATATCTTTCCAATACAGAAGCTCCACTCAAGGTCATTTATATTATCTCCATTACAGAAGCTCCAGGCAAGGTCATTTATATCTCTCCATTACAGAAGTTCCACCCAAGGTCATTTATATCACTCCATTACAGAAAGATTGCTATATTCCTCAATTTCAACATGGGAATATTGATAACCCAAAGGCACAACTCAACGTCAACATTATATTTGTATATTGCTCCAAATTGTATTTGAAATCTGAAATGAGATGCAAACATTTAAGATGTTCAGCGTCTTTTTTATGAGTTACTGAGATATGTTGATCTGTACAAAACAAACAAAATAGGAAAGCATTGGGATGGCTAGATATAAACAAATATGTTTGTTGGAAACCCTAACAGACGGCGACCTCAAACATCGCCACCCTACTGGAGGTAACTAAGTCCAAAATAATTAATAAATGTGATAAACATTATTCCGGTCTGATGATGACGTCGACAACAAGTGCTTGGTGCTGGTTTTATATTACAAACTACACAGTGTAGGAACAGACAAAATGTTTATCTCGTTTAAATATGTCATAAAACGAAATTAGTTTTCAATTCCAACGAAATGTGTCGATTAAAAACATCGTTGGTTTATGCTAAACTTGCAGAGAAAGCTCTGGTAATTATTTTCTAATATATCGAGAATATTTACGGAAATTGGTTTTCTTCAAGTGACACTTACGGCTGCCTGACAGCCGAGCACGCCTCTCACGCGCCTCTCACGCGCCCCTCGCGCAAGACTGTACAGACACGCTGCTGGAATCTCAGAGTGCCTTTACACAATGGTAGGCCTCGGGCTTGAATCCGGAATAGTTTGGTTCCGACTCCTTACCGTCAAGTAGAACATAAATGATCCAACGGGCTGACAACAGACACTTGTTTGTATTTCAATGACAGCAGAAATTACGCTGATATGCAATGTGACGTACATTCGTACGGAACAGTAATCAATGTAGCGCATTATAGGCACGTGGAATGTTAATGGTATTTCATGTTGTTCATCATGTTTTTAATAAGCATAAAATGTAAATCAAATATTATCACAGCAATACCAGTATAGGGTTTATCAGCAGAATCCTCCCGCGAGTGTACAAACCGGATGTGACAGTACATGTGTATCTTGGTGTGTTAAACATGGGTACCTTAGCAGCGTAAATGTGTGGTTGTTACACATGTACAATATGATGCACTTAGTGACATCCAATGAGGTCAATACAAAAAGCAGGAAATAGAAATTCCCCTGACTTGAAAAATAATTTGATAAACTTGAAGGGATGTTGATATTTGCTTTCTCTTTTGGCCTACATGATCGAATACGAAAGACTCGATCAGAACTCGGAACCAACAGGGCCAAATTGAAGTTTCTGTAGGAGTGAGGCAATCATGATTCCGTTATTCTATTCCTGGCTTAAAATGATGATAAGTTAACATATACTGTATGCGGAAGAAAAGCTAATGTAAAAATCCGTTCAAAAAAGTTTTTTTTATTGGAATATCCGGAAAATCCAAAGGAAATCGCTCTTGTCACATTTCATACCATAGTATCGTAATTTTTGTTCACTTTTCCTAAATAGATATCATTATCTTTTAATTTTGATAACAAGCTGATATTTCCGGCGCATGGTTCTATAAATAGAACCGGAAATAGAGTCATGGTTACGTACTCGCGAAACAGATGTAGCTGTACCCAAATCGGGACACCCCTTCCAGTTTTGACTTATATTTGGAAATGGAAAAGGTATTAAGCAAAACTTGTCATATCTTTGGAACATTTAAGAGTCAAGGGTCGCTCTGAATGAATTTCTTATCCAACCTACCATTAGTTGGGAAATAATAGGATTGTGAAAAATCACATACAAAAATTGAAAATCAATAACGTCGCATGGCGCGTCAATTTAGAACATTACATTTTCGTCATTATTTACAAACTAAAACTGTGATTGTAACCATAAGTGGCAGTCAATAAAATTCATATAATGTTTTATTGGTATATTAGCATATTTGAATCAATATTTTCATTTTAAAAATACTTCTTTACACAGCATGCAAATTTCTTATGACTTTTTCCTTTAAGTGTCCCGATTTGGGTACAGTCCCGATTTGGGTACTGTGACGTTAGCGGTTTCCCGTTTACGTAATGAATAGAATGTACCGTTCTGATTGGACAATACTAAAAGTGATACTAAGTATCTTCCTAATATGAAGATATAACATTTCGTAAGTTTTTATCAAATGGATAAGTCCTAGTATTTCACTGGTAAAAATGAAATAAAATGTTGTTTCTATCTCCAGTTGTTCAGAGTTCGATATATAAAGATATATCGAGATCATCACAAGAAGTCTAAGCATAATCTATAAGATCGCGTGATATTTACAAGTCATACACACTGTCTTATAGAGTACAACACTGGTACATGTACACGTCTCTATATCAAAATATCGTACAGTATAGCACAGCAGTACATGTTAGTATTTTTCAATGTACAACATTAATACATGTGTGTACCGTACAGTGTACAACATTAGTACATATGTGTACCGTAGAGTGTACAACATTAGTACATATGTGTACCGAACAGTGTACAACATTAGTACATGAGTGAACCATACAGTAAACAACATTAATATACAAAATGCATGTGTGTACCGTACAGTGTACAACATTAATACATGTGTGTACCGTACAGTTAACAACAATAAAACATGTGTTTACCGTACAGTGTACAACATCAATATATGTGTGTACGGTACAGTATACAACATTAGTACAAGTGTGTACCGTACAGTGTACAACATTAAAACATGTCTCTATCTTAATATATCGTACAGTATACCACAGCTGTGCGGTACATGGGTGTACCGTCCAGTGTACAACATTGAAACATGTTTTTACCGTACAGTATACAACATTAGTACGTGCGTGTACCGTACAGTGTATAAAATTAGTCCATAAGTGTACCGTACAGTATACCACATCTGTACAGGTCATGGATGTACCGTAAAGTGTACAACATTAGTACAAGCGTGTACCATACAGTATACAACATGAGGACATGCGTGTACCGTACAGTATATAACATTAGTACATGCGTGTACCATACAGTGTATAACATTAGTCCATAAGTGTACCGTACAGTATACCACATCTGTATAGTTCATGGATGTACCGTAAAGTGTACAACATTAGTACATGCGTGTACCGTACAGCATACAACATTAGTACATGCGTGTACCGTACAGTATAAAACATTAGTACATGCGTGTACCGTACAGTGTATAGCATTAGTCCATAAGTGTACCGTACAGTATACCACCTCTGTACAGTTCATGGATGTACCGTAAAGTGTACAACATTAGTACATGCGTGTACCGTACAGTGTATAGCATTAGTCCATAAGTGTACCGTACAGTATACCACATCTGTACAGTTCATGGATGTACCGTAAAGTGTACAACATTAGTACAAGCGTGTACCATACAGTATACAACATGAGGACATGCGTGTACCGTACAGTATACAACATTAGTACATGCGTGTACCGTACAGTGTATAACATTAGTCCATAAGTGTACCGTACAGTATACCACATCTGTACAGTTCATGGATGTACCGTAAAGTGTACAATATTAGTACATGCGTGTACCATACAGTATACAACATTAGTACATAAGTGTACCGTACAGTATACAACATTAGCACATGCGTGTACCATACAGTATATAACATTAGTACATGCGTGTACCATACAGTATACAATATTAGTACATAAGTGTACCGTACAGTATACAACATTAGCACATGCGTGTACCATACAGTA
The DNA here is from genome assembly GCF_002113885.1 of Mizuhopecten yessoensis. NCBI lineage: Eukaryota > Metazoa > Mollusca > Bivalvia > Pectinida > Pectinidae > Mizuhopecten > Mizuhopecten yessoensis. Next base: position 138,615 of record NW_018408365.1, on the reverse strand, counting down.
TATAACATTAGTACATGCGTGTACCATACAGTATACAACATTAGTACATAAGTGTACCGTACAGTATACATGTACCACATCTGTACAGTTCATGGATGTACCGTAAAGTGTACAACATTAGTACATGCGTGTACCATACAGTATACAACATTAGTACATGCGTGTACCATACAACATTAGTACATAAGTGTACCGTACAGTATACCACATAAGTACATAAGTGTACCGTACGTATACAACATTAGTACATAAATGTACCGTACAGTATACAACATTAGTACATGCGTGTACCATACAACATTAGTACATAAGTGTACCGTACAGTATACCACATAAGTACATAAGTGTACCGTACGTATACAACATTAGTACATAAATGTACCGTACAGTATACAACATTAGTACATTTGTGTTCCGTACATCATACAACATTAGTTCATGGTTGTCTTACAGTGTACAATGTTTGTAGATGTGTATACAACAATAGTACATGCATGTATGTATTTCAAAGTGTGCAACATTAGTACAAACATCTTACAATGAACACCTCCGCAAACATCCGACAATACATGTGTAGCAGTCATTGCACGATATGTACATGAACGTACACAATATTGACTGTTTTACCTATGGACATAATCAAAATGGCTGCTGTACCACGTCGACGGTACTGTCATATTGTGATAAGCATTGAGCGGAATTAGTGTTTTGACTCGGCATATTAATTCTCTGTGGACCAAGCTGTGGTGTCAACCTTACTCACACCTACCACCGGTCTCCACCACCCAACACCAGGAGGAGGTGCAAAATTCAATTTGTGTACATTCGTTACATCATTTATTAATGGAATAAAGCGCAAAAAGAACGAGTGATCGTGTTTCCACGAATGTACGTTTTCACTGCCGCAGATATCGTTAATGCCAATATTTCACTAGGATTCCTGCAAGGTCCGTCAGTTGTACATTATTAAAAGTCATCAGTTAGACTTGTGGGGCGTACTTTACCCGTCCAATACCCCTAACTTCAAATAAACGGGAGTTGGTCTTGGAAATCGTCAGTAGCCTTTGTTACGTCTAAGCTGTTTCTGAATTCCGTCACACAGTCGATGCAGTGTTCCCCAACAAGTCGGGGAAGTCATTTCTCGGCTGTGTCTCGCTTATCTACATCGATCGTAAAATATAAATCAAATCACCAGGCAAGATTCCCACAGACCTGTGAACAGTTTTGACGAGACGCTCGCTTCCGAAATTAAGAAAGACACTATGACCTCAAGATACATAGAAGGCAAGCGTTATATCAACCTCGGCGGGTCCCGATTAACCTCGGCGGGACCCGATTAACCTCCTCTATTCAGAGACAGAGCCGCATAGGCTTCATATACAACATAAAAAATCACAACGATATGCATTGCAATTAGATCAATGTCTGTACGGTCTGGGCTCGTTTTAACTAAAGCTGAGTCCAAAACGAGAAAAAGAAATAAGCTAATTTCCGGTGGGTACATATCATAGCTACAGTAAAATACATAGATTTGTCATCAAACACCACCGTCTGGGGGAGGTTAACATCAACGTACGTATCAGGGGTTGATCCTACGACTGCGGTGTATGTCTTCCCCAACATCAAGACATTTACAATTAAGCCCCGTGCTGGATTTGCGGGGTGTTTTAACGTTCCCCTGGATCAGGCGTAGACACTAACGCTGAGGACGGAGTCCGGTACTTTTCAGATGCTTTGGCAATTGTCCAATTCGTTTGACTTTATGTCAGTACAATATGCTGTAATCGAATTGAATTTTGTCCCGACGTGCAGTCTGAAACAATAATTCTATAGAGTCGGAGACAGCTATATCACGAGCTCGGAGACAAAACACCAATCTCAACGATATCAACAGAAAAACAGTAATCCTAAACACAGGCAAATAGAATAGCGGGCAAAACCTCGGGGGAAATGCTAAAACGGTTTAGGGGTCCAGGACAAACAGCTTTGTATGAAATTCCTCGGTAAATAAGCCCGGTATGCGTAAACGACACGACCTGTGAGATGTAGGTCAACCTCATAAGATTAGCGTCTCATTATACCGTCTCATAGGTACAAATGTATAGCTACTGTCTCATTATACCATCTCATAGGTACAAGTATACAGCTACTGCCTCATTTTATCGTCTCATCGGTACAAGTGTACAGCTACTGTCTCATTCTACTGTCTCATAGGTACATATACCGTCGTATTATATGTATAGATTGTATCGTCTTAGAGGTGCAATTACTGTCTCATACCATGTCATAAGTACAGCTACCGACTCATTATACCATTTCATAGGTACATGTTATGTGTACAACTACTGTCTCATTATACCGTCTCATAGATACAAGTGTACAGTTACAGTCACATTATTCTGTGTCATAGGTACAAGTGTACAGCTACTGTCTCACTGTACCGTCTCATAGGTACATATGTACAGCTACTGTCTCATTATACCGTCTCATAAGTAAAAGTGTACAGCTACATGTACTGTGTCATTATACCCTTTCATAGGTACAATAATGAACAAGTGTACAGTTTTTGTGTCATTATACTGTCTCATAGGTACAAGTGTACAGCTACATGTACTGTCTCATTATACCATCTCAAAGGTACAAGTGTACACATACTGTCTCATTATACCATCTCTTATGTACAAGTGTACAGCTACTGTCTCATTATACCGCCTCATAGGTACAATTGTACAGCTACTGTCACATTATTCTGTGTCATAGGTACAAGTGTACAGCTACTGTCTCATTATACCGTCTCATAGGTACAAATGTACAGTTACTGTCTCATTATACCGCCTCATAGGTACAGGTACAAATGTACAGCTACTGTCTCATTGTACCGTCTCATAGGTAGGTCCTACATCTACCGTCTCATACCGTGTCACATGTACAGCTACTGACTCATTATACCTTCTCATATGTTAATCTACCATCTTTTAGGTAGGTGGTCGTCACGTGACAACTTCTGTCTCATAATCCTATCCCATGTTACGCGATAGCTATCGTATCCTTTATATATAATCATCTCATAAATACAAATGGCGTCCCACGTCACAAACTCAAATGTATACCAATACAACTAACGTCTCAAAACGACAATGATGACGACGACGACGGCGAAAATGATGATGATGACCATGTGCCATCCTAAAATATTTGACCTTGATATTATTATTATTATTATTATTTCTTTATTTCCTCCAAATTGAAGAGTTACGCATTACTTTTGGCAAATCACTCTGCTATGGCTATAGCACTTCAACATCAAGTCCTATTAGGATTCATTGTAGGTGTAATAACACCCATCACGACGTTACTAGTAACAGTACCATGACGTCAGGAGTTCACGATTAGGTCAAATATTGGCAGTGATTTCTATATCATTATACTATTGTTATATTTCACAGTACTATATATGTCGACGGGAGTGAACGTATCTCCAGAACACCGTACAACAGACTGTTGTTATATTTCACAGTGACGGGAGTGAATGTATCACCAGAACACCGTACAACAGACTGTTGTTATATTTCACAGTACTATATATGTCGACGGGTAGCGTATCTCCAGAACACCGTACAACAGACTGTTGTTATATTTCACAGTACTATACATGTCGACGGGAGTGAACGTATCACCCAAACACCGTACAACAGACTGTTGTTATCTTTCACAGTACTATATATGTCAACGGGAGTGAACGTATCTCCAGAACCCCGTACAACAGACTGTTGTTACATTTCACAGTACTATATATGTCGACGGGAAGCGTATCTCCAGAACACCGTACAACACACTGTTGTTATATTTCACAGTGACGGGGGTGAATGTATCACCAGAACACCGTACAACAGACTGTTGTGATATTTCGCAGTTACGGGAGTGAATGTATCACCAGAACATCGTACAACAGACTGTTGTTATATTTCACAGTACTATATATGTCGACGGTAGTGAACGTATCACCCAAACACCGTACAACAGACTGTTGTTATATTTCACAGTACTATATATGTCGACGGGAGAGAACGTATCTCCAGAACACCGTAAAACAGACTGTTGTTATATTTCACAGTGACGGGAGTGAATGTATCACAAGAACACCGTACAACAGACTGTTGTTATATTTCACAGTACTATATGTGGGTACGCTGCATGTTATTTTAAATACATTAAAACAATTCGCATCGTAAAATATAACACATTCGTAACGCAAATTTCGCACAACTCGAGGAACATGTACAAAGGGTTGCCAATAATGTAGTTTTTATAAATAGTATAGATGTATATACAATTGTAGTAACATTGTGCAATACTTAAAATGCCTCTTACATGTATCAACCGAGTCTGAACAGGCAACGTCAATTTCTCTTTTGCATTTCCTGTGTTTCGATACCGTTTTTGATTGGTTAAAGAAGGGCGAACTATATTTTCTTGTTCAAAAAGCAATAAACTGTGTTATCTTACAATAATTATCCTGTATAGATGTAACACCATCAAACATTTATACATTCATGTATATCCCTGTAATTCCTTTAGGAGAATTGCTCGAAAAGGAGTGTGTAACTCTCTAGAACTATTTCCCGGTAGAATAGCTCGAACAAGCGGGCGAGGCTTTACCGAGTTTCCACTAATCTGCTTACACGAGATTGGGGCACTAAAACCAGGAAAAGGCATTTCTCTTTGGTAAATACAGACATATCTACAGGGATAAAATGATATTTATGTTACATATTTATTGTATTTCTTGTGTAAGGCTTCCAAAAATAAAGTATGTTATATATTAATTATATCCCTGCTGATATGTTTGCCTAGATGATGAGTTCAGATACATATTCAGCTATAAATGTAAAAATGTCAAACCATTATCTACGTGTTCTCCCCAGCCTATGGACCACAGTGTATAGAAACAGCCTCTGTGGAATCGCTATTATGATGTTTACAATGTGCACGTAGCATCATCATTACACTATCCATACATGTTTCATCAATAGGGAGAAAGTAGCGGACAGAACGGCCGACAATTGCTGGCTTTCATCTACCTGTGCTCTGTCTATGATGGCGAACAAATAAATAAGGAACTTATACTATCAGCCTTTATACATCCCCCGACATAACCGTCCCGGGGAGAATACAGACAAAGTCAACGGCAATGTCAGTAAAACGGTACGCTTAACAATCAACATGTGGGCCAGTGAAAACATTTTACAGTATTTGCATGGCGTTTAGGATGCATCATTGCTAGTAAGTAGGGTGTAAAAGTGCCTTGGGTCTAGCCTCCTGTCAGCGACCATTGTTTTCTACCACCCATCAAATATGGCCATTATTGGTGGTGCCTTGTTCTACAGCTGGTGTTATCCGTATCCATTGTCCAGGGCTAGTTGTGGGACTGAACGCCTTACAACACGTTTTATAGTCATGTCTGCACTATGCTTCTTCTTTTTTTAACTTAAATGAAGCTATCAAAATAGAAGAAAGCAAGCAATGTCACAAGTTGAATTAATCATTGGTGTTTACTTTACCGAAATAGTGTGACTATTTTACGATTTACACTGGAACAATAACACTACGAGAAGTCGGTACCAGTCAAGGATGATGTTGATTTTATAGTAAATCCATGTAAGGCCCTTAATTTTGAATCCTGTTCTCAATGATACAGTTGGCGTTAGGGAGAGTCGGGACGTTCTACACTCCTATTTCAGGAGTCTACTCCCGTACTTGGGCGGATCAAGTCCAGACCCAAGAAGGAAGAAGTGTTAGTACTCTCACACCCGACTTATTTAAAGCTCACAGATTATGTGATCTCACACCCGACTTATTTAAAGCTTACATATTATGTGATCTCACACCCGACTTATTTAAAGCTTACAGATTATGTGATCTCACACCCGACTTATTTAAAGCTTACAGATTATGTGATCTCACACCCGACTTATTTAAAACTTACAGATTATGTGATATCACACCCGACTTATTTAAAGCTTACAGATTATGTGATCTCACACCCGACTTATTTAAAGCTTACAGATTATGTGATCTCACACCCGACTTATTTAAAGCTTACAGATTATGTGATCTCACACCCGACTTATTTAAAGCTTACAGATTATGTGATCTCACACCCGACTTATTAAAAGCTTACAGATTATGTGACCGTATACGACAAAGTATTGTTTATTGCCAATGGGATACTTCGTTACATGTCTCTAAACTTTTCTGTTAACAAACGAACGATATGCTTTGTTATAAAAATGTAAACGTACAACTGTTATTTCTGTACGTGTGTTTCAGTAAAGACATTCGAATGTAATTCACGTGAGTAAATGTATCCGGATACAAAGTGCATGTGAGGCCGATACAACTATGCACGTGTAGTGTGGTACGTGTGTACTGATGCAATGTATACGTATAGGACTCTTTAGTACTTACTGACATATTCCAAAACAAACATGTGTCATCATTATCTCTACCAGAATTCTCCTAATAACAAATCAATGCTGCACTGTTACTCGTGATTTACAAACGCATTTAAACGCAAACAACCGAACTCGGGGAAATTGACTGCCTCCATGCCAGACAGCCCTGCACGTGAAAGCATTGTTTATCAAAATCATTCATCGCCACCATATTTGCATCACGCAAACCTGTGTTACCATCAACTTAATTTGAGACTTCATCAACCGCGCTCTTCGCTATCTCCGCTCATTGTCTCACTCCTTGGGCAACAGTACGCGAAACCGTGCCTACGATGTCGTATTCTATCCAGACCACAGGGGCTCCAGGATTGACTAGTCTGCTTAAAAAAGTTTAAAGTTTCCCACCAATCTATTTGGCGGTGCCTACACGACATACAACAGAGACTGGACCGACACAGTCGCGAGTCGGGCTTAATGACTTTTTGATAGCTTGCATTCTAGCAAACAACATGATTATATAAATATATGCATCTTCATTGATAATACATTACCAAAATAAATCAACCCCATCAATTTTGCATTCTGGTCAGTTTATTTTTCGTGTTCAATCTGAGCTATTAAGCAGACTGGTATGCATGTCACGATCTATTCCTTCCTATGAATTCAGCGCAATGTAATGGCGGTATGGAATTCGGATACACTCTTTGTATCTGTGTGACTGTTGAAACTCACCGAAGATGGGCAACAGGCATAATCATAGCATAGCATCCTGTAATATAGAGATACATCTCAAAGTGAGCTATTGCATTGTACAAGGACAGACCAGCCACTAAAGGTCACATCTAGGACATGTACAGGTCATGTAGAAAACGAGTTAGTTTATTGTATACAAAATATATAGGTCTTGTATGGGGTGTATCGCGTGGAGCATGGATGTGTCCGTGTGTATGAACTATCGTATAAATGAGAGCTTGTTTGAACGATATGACAACGAATTGTACAAGTGAGTGTGAATGTCTTTGTCCTTGAGTTAGAGACTGTCTTTGTTCTCAAAAAGAGTAAGTGTGAGTGTCCCTGCAATCTAGTTAGGGTAAAGAGTTATTGTGCCTTCGACCTCGAGTTAGTGTGAGTGTCTTTTTCCTCGGGTTTTAGAATGTATTTGTCCTCGAGTTCGTGTGAGTGTCTTTTTCCTCGGGTTTTAGAATGTTTTTGTCCTCGAGTTAGTGTGAGTGTCTTTTTCCTCGGGTTTTAGAATGTATTTGTCCTCGAGTTAGTGTGAGGGTCTTTTTCCTCGGGTTTTAGAATGTTTTTGTCCTCGAGTTAGTGTGAGGGTCTTTTTCCTCGGGTTTTAGAATGTATTTGTCCTCGAGTTTGTGTGAGTGTCTTTTTCCTCGAGTTTTAGAATGTATTTGTCCTCGAGTTAGTGTGAGTGTCCTTGTCACGATTTAGGGTATTTGTCTTTGTCCTCGAGTTTGTGTGAGTGTTTGTCCTCGAGTTGGTGTGGGTGTCTTTGTCCTGAGTAACTGTATCTTCGTCCTTGAGATTCTGTGTCTTTGTCTTCGTGTTTGTGTGAGTGGCTGTGTCCTCGAGTTAGTGTGAGTGTTTTTTGTCCTCGAGTATGTACAGGTGCCGACCAATAACCTCTCTTATAGACCAGTTGGGGTAGCTAACCTAAAGACACCTATTAAGGACTAGGTACGCCGTTCTGTTAGGATATCATCAAATGGGTTTCTGACTTTGAGCGAATGGAGTACGGGCATCACGACTCAACACCATTCGAACCTACAGTATGTAAAGTACTCAAGGGTAAACATTGTTCCTGTAGTAGCGAGGGGGACGTTGTNTCGTATATATATATATATATATATATATATATATATACATGTCCTTCCATTTATCTCTTAAGCTTTAGTTCCTATTAAAGCAATAGGCTATACAGAGATGTACCCATTGGTTCAAGTTTGCACTAAGAAGCTGAATTTACGTACCGAGGGAGTAAGTTAAAACCGATTTCTAACCCATTTGTCTCGGACATTGTTGTTACAAATTTGGAATGGATCGTAGGAGGGGAATAGAGGAATTAGTCACACTTATCCGCACTGTTCCTGGCGGAGTTCGTTTTTAGTTATGTTTGGCTAAATACAACTAGGTTGATTAGAGTTAGGACCACGGCTTTTTGAATATTTCATGGGCAGATTCCCGAAGGTGCGTTTTCGCCGGGGGAGCAATTCTGGTCCAGCAGATACAATATTGATGAAAATTTACAGAACTCAAGGAAACTTCTCTACCCACTGCCTACACTAATAACTACTTGTGTCCTCACATAACAACTCTCTACCCACTGCCTACACTAATAACTACTTGTGTCCTCACATAACAACTCTCTACCCACTGCCTACACTAATAACTACTTGTGTCCTCACATAACAACTCTCTACCCACTGCC
>NW_018408365.1:92267-125623 GCF_002113885.1 Mizuhopecten yessoensis | reverse complement strand
TAACAACTCTCTACCCACTGCCTACACTAATAACTACTTGTGTCCCCACTAACAACTCTCTACCCACTGCCGACACTAATAACTACTTGTGTCCCCACATAACAACTCTCTACCCACTGCCGACACTAATAACTACTTGTGTTAACTACTTGTGTCCCCACGTAACAACTCTCTACCCACTGCCGACACTACATGTAAGCATTAGGTGTGTCTCGTTGTTGGCACGTCTCTACAAACTGCCGACCGGACATGTAAGCATTAGTTGTGTTCCCTCGTAATAACGTCTTTACATACTGCGGACTCAAAATGTAAGCATTAGTTGTATCCCTTCGTTATAATATATCTACCTACTACCGATTCCAATCACTACTTATGTCCCTAAGTTATAACGTCTCTACTTACTGTCGACATGACATGCAATCATTAGTTGTGTCTCTTCGTTATAACGTCTCTACATACTGTTGACACTAAATGTAAGCATAATTTGTGTTCCCTCGGTATAACGTCTTTACCTACTGCCAACACTAGTCATTAGTTTAGCAGTGCCCCTTCATTCTATAGTGTAACAATTTAACGTGCGATTTATAAACCTTCTTTTTTATCCTTTGTTTAGCAAATTCTTTGAAGAATTAATAACTGTACGATTTATGAAATATTAGAATAATATTAATAGGTTTTCGTAATTTTTGTTTCCTATTGCTATGTTTTGGCTGATAAGAATCATGGTTTTAGGAGTCTGTGCGTTAGAACTAATTTGTGCTCTCTGTATCAATAGCTCTTCGGATCGGTTATATTTGCAGCTGTCTGGAAACAGATGAACCATTCTAATTATTATTTATCAACGAACACGCTATTATTTTCCTTCTCGTTAACAAATTGTTCGTACAAAAGCCCCGTACAAAATTGAAAACAAACGCAACACGTGTACACTTACAGCAGAGACAACGTTTTGTGTGATTAGTTCCAAAATAGAATGGAACTCTTCAGTGGCTATGAGTTTATATTTTCATTACTATTGCTGGTAGACTTTAGGATGATTCTATATACAAACAAGTCCCATGTACGTAGGGATTCTCCACAGAAGTCGGATGCTACGAGCTGTTGCATGCTGATGGATAGGATGTTGTCACTATGGTGACTGATTTTATCGGACACAAACAGACAATTCCAGAAACAAACAACTTAACTTTTTGAATTATCATGTAAAAACAGCTGAGTCAAAATGATGACAATGTAATCCGGACATGCTACAGCGACCCCTGGCGGTGTCCGCTGTGCAGTTTCCGACTCGCAGTGCAGGCAATCACCATGATAACACCCGGCCTGTCAAGCGCCTGTCAGAACATGATGTAATTAGTCAAATACGAGATCAACTTCCAAATTTTTCACGCGCTTGGAAGCTCTACTTTCGATCGGGGACTTGAGTCGAACCTTGAACATGTTTAATATATTCAAAACTACAATACAAATGATACTGATGTTGATGCATGTTATAAAGTGTCACACGTAATGCCTTGACTCTACGCGAGCGTTCTGGAGATGTGATTGGCGCTATCACCATCGCCATCAGCGGGGTGGCTCACTGTAGATACTCTATTTAATGCCAGTCATCATAACAGATCTGCATTTAGAACTATCTTGCTACTTGTTACGATCTGCTGGCGGCTTTTGGCACTCACTTCAGCTAAATTATCATAACAGAGAAAAGCAGACACTTTCTCTATGCCACTTACATGATAACAGATTTATACCGGGATCTAATGTGTTCGCACCCCTACAGCACGCCGCCCCGGGATCCCTTACCGGTCGTGTAACTACCGTTTTATTATAGCCTTTCATATTTAGAACACGTTTTCTCATTAGTACTTAATATTGTATATCTCACACTGTATAATTCTGTCAAGAAACATTACATTAAATACCCCATAGCACCGACTCCATTAATTGTTACCGAAGATGTACACGGTATAGTCGGCTGTGATTACCCTACACACTGGCAAGTTTCAATACACATTTCATTTAAAATACAAACATTTACAAAATGATCCCAACGATCACTGACTCTAGTACGATAACTACTTGTACTGAAACACTAACATTTGTACGCAATGATCTCGGTGCCTTGCTATCGAGGATGCATGCTATTATCAACTGTTATTAGGTAATTGTAGCATGATATTTATATGTAGTTTGTAAGTTAGTTTATTATTACCTACCAAGTCATGACATTGTTTGTGTGAAATGGATGTAAATCGTACAAAGTGTCAATAGTCGCCTTATTAGTTGGGCTAGGGGAAATTTTACTTTAGCTCAGCGATAGAGCTTTCGACTAGAAAGTCTAGGTTCGTGGGTTCGATCCCCAGCGAACGGACGTATTCCTTTCTCTACTTCCTCCCTGTAACACATGTACTCTTTATTATTAGCTGTTTTAAACAGGACATCGTTTATAATATGTAACTAAATCTGTAGCTATGCCCACATATTAGTTAAAGTACATGACTGGCTACGCCCGGAACTCCTTTTATAAATATGTAACTAGCTAAATCCATATCTTAGTAAACTAAGCTGTAAATATTGTACATTTTATCATACATTGTATCTTGACCACATGTAAGATGAGCTTCATGCTCAATATGTTATCAAGAAAAAAAGCCTTTATTATTGTTATTATTATAATGACAGCCACAACTCCGTTTATAATATGAGACAGACAGACAGACAGACAGACATTCTTTATTTCCTCTAATAAGAGATTACATGGTCTTGTCGTTTTTAACAATTTCAACAATTTACAGCATGCACACTACATATTTACATAATACTACAGTTTCTTACTGTATTCTTCAAACTATGCTCAAGAGTTAGAGCTGCTCTGGAGAAGTATGTTCATTTCTGTGAACATCCAAGCAAGTTTGTCACTTATAGCAACCATAAGATTGTCCCATTCTCCAACGCCCACAACTCCGTTTATAAAATGTACAACTAGACTAGCTATACCCACATCCTAGTACACTAGTACATGTACAGTATATGACTGGCTACGCCCACAACTCCGTTTATAAAATGTACAACTAGACTAGCTATACCCACATCCTAGTACACTAGTACATGACTGGCTACGCCCACAACTCCGTTTTTAATATGTAACTAGACTGGCTATACACACATCCTAGTACAATAGTACATGCACAGTACATGACTGGCTACGCCCACAACTCCGTTTATAAAATGTACAACTAGACTAGCTAAACACACATCCTAGTACAATAGTACATGTACAGTACATGACTGGCTACGCCCACAACTCCGTCTATAAAATGTACAACTAGACTAGCTATACCCACATCCTAGTACACTAGTACATGACTGGCAACGCCCACAACTCCGTTTGTAATATGTAACTAGACTGGCTATACACACATCCTAGTACAAAAGTACATGCACAGTACATGACTGGCTACGCCCACAACTCCGTTTTTAATATGTAACTAGACTGGCTATACACACATCCTAGTACAATAGTACATGTACAGTATATGACTGGCTACACCCACAACTCCGTCTATAAAATGTACAACTAGACTAGCTATACACACATACTAGTACACTAATACATGTACAGTACATGATTGGCTACGCCCACAACTCCGTCTATAAAATGTACAACTAGACTAGCTATACACATATCCTAGTACACTAATACATGTACAGTACATGACTGGCTACGCCCACAACTCCGTTTATAAAATGTACAACTAGACTACCTATACCCACATCCTAGAACACTAGTACATGCCTGGCTACGCCCACAACTCCGTTTATAATATGTAACTAGATTAGCTATACCCACATCCTTGTACAATAGTACATGTACAGTATATGACTGGCTACACCCACAACTCCGTTTATAAAATGTACAACTAGACTACCTATACCCTCATCCTAGTACACTAGTACATGTACAGTCCATGACTGGCTACGCCCACAACTCCGTTTATAATATGTTACTAGACTAGCTATACACACATCCTAGTACAATAGTACATGTACAGTATATGACTGGCTACGCCCACAACTCCATTTATAATATGTAACTAGACTAGCTATACACACATCCTAGTACAAAAGTACATGTACAGTATATGACTGGCTACGCCCACAACTCCGTTTATAATATGTTACTAGACTAGCTATACACACATCCTAGGACAAAAGTACATGTACAGTATATAACTGGCTACGCCCACAACTCCATTTATAATATGTAAATAGACTAGCTATACACACATCCTAGTACAATAGTACATGTACAGTATATGACTGTCTACGCCCACAACTCCGTTTATAATATGTTACTAGACTAGCTATACACACATACCAGTACACTAATACATGTACAGTACATGATTGGCTACGCCCACACCTCCGTCTATAAAATGTACAACTGGACTAGCTATACCCACATCCTAGAACACTAGTACATGCCTGGCTACGCCCACAACTCCGTCTATAAAATGTACAACTAGACTAGCTATACACACATACTAGTACACTAATACATGTACAGTACATGATTGGCTACGCCCACAACTCCGTCTATAAAATGTACAACTAGACTAGCTATACACACATACTAGTACACTAATACATGTACAGTACATGATTGGCTACTGTACAACTAGACTAGCTATACCCACATCCAAGTACACTAGTACATGACTGGCTACGCCCACAACTCCGTTTATAAAATGTACAACTCGACTAGCTATACCCACATCCTGGTACCCTAGTACATGTACAGTATATGACTGGCTACGCCCACAACTCCGTCTATAAAATGTACAACTAGACTAGCTATACCCACATCCTAGTACACCAGTACATGTACAGTATATGACTGGCTACGCCCACAACTCCGTTTATAAAATGTACAACAAAATAAGCTATACATACATCCTTGTACACTAGTACATGTACAGTACATGACTGGCTACGCCCACAACTCCGTCTATAAAATGTACAACTAGACTAGCTATACACACATCCTAGTACACTAATACATGTACAGTATATGACTGGCTACGCCCACAACTCTGTTTATAAAATGTACAACTAGACTAGCTATACCCACATCCTAGTACACTAGTACATGTACCGTACATGACTGGCTACGCCCACAACTCCGTTTATAAAATGTACAACAAAATAAGCTATACATACATCCTAGTACACTAGTACATGTACAGTACATGACTGGCTACGCCCACAACTCCGTTTATAATATGCCTACCTTGGCCTAGTTATGGACATGTAAAACACAGTATATAAATGTTTGCCTAAAAACACCAGTCATGCCCCCATTTTTAGTGAACTTGGTGTATATCATAACTAAGCACGTGCAAATAATAAGTCTAGTACATTTGACTCACCACGCCCACTTCATTAGTCTACTATTTTACTAGCCATGTCCCCATCATGTGTGTAGTACATTTGACTAGCCACGCCTACATCATGTGTGTAGTTCATTTGACTAGCCACGCCTACATCAAGTGTGTAGTTCATTTGACTAGCCACGCCCACATCATGTGTGTAGTTCATTTGACTAGCCACGCCTACACTATTTTCTTAGCCGTACAGTTGACTAGCCACGCCTTCACCTTTTGGGTAATACATTTGACTAGCCACATATATAGGCACCATCAGTCGAGTATATGCATAGATGAATAGCCACGCCTACATCATTAGTCTAATAAGTATAATACGGCTATCAACGCCTTACTCCTTAATAGAGTTCATTGATTACCTGTGCCTACTTCTTTTGTCAATTACACGACTAGACACATCAACAGCATTACTTGCCTACGTCTGGTAATTAAAACTGCCCCTACATGTGTACAAGCCAACCATGGTCGCTTAAAGGCATGATTTGCCACGCCTGCATTCTACATGTAAGCGACATGTCACGCCCCAGTACAAACCAGTGCTACCCTGGCAATTCCGGACTTAAAAGTCAAAAATGAGAACGATAATTATATTATCCCTTCATCGGTTGGTGCAGTGGATAGTAAACTCAATTTTCACCAGGACGGCAGGGGTCGGACTCCCTGAGTGGGCATGCAAATACAGTGCGGTCTCCTGCCTGATAACGTGGGTTTTCTCCAGGTACTCCGGTTTTTCCCACATAAAGTCCCATTGTGCTCATCCATCCGGGCCAATAAGCTAAGAGTGACTAGTATAACTTGAAATTTGTTTAGTAATTATTGTAAATTAAATCATTTGTCTATATTCCTAAATACTCTAATGCACGCTTATATATCGCATCACTGGATCACAACGAGGTACAAACATCAACTATAAAATCACTCTAGTAGATACGAAACATAGAGATACCACTTGAAAATGAAGTTATTAATTATTGATAGGTATTCTGACGTTGATAATTACTCCACATGTAAAGACAAATGAAAATCCCTACGCACCTCGTAGTTGGCCTTTTGTGGCAATATCAATAAGCATTTTTCAGTATGTTTTTGTCATTGTCCGCATAGAGAGGTTCGTGTACTTGTGAGTCTATACGTACGTTACCTGACGTAATACAATGTCTCACTAATGTCCGTTTGGTATCTGTCTGTCTGACTAATGTCCGTTTAGTATCTGTCTGTCTCACTTATGTCCGTTTAGTATCTGTCTGTCTGACTGGGCGAAGGTGGTGACGCAAATCATAACGGCAGTGTTAAAACAACAACTAGACAATCACGGTTCATGATATGTCAGGAAATTGGAAAATCATAGCTACAAGACACTAGATCACACTTCATAGTTTCAAGAAACTACATAATTGTAATTCATAGTGTCAAGAAACTAGAAAAGCATAGTTAAAGCTTCAAGAAAATAGACAATTACAGCCAATTATTTCAAGAAACTAGACCAAACTTCATAGTTTCAAGGAACTACGCAATTACATTCTGTAAAGTTCATAGTGTAATGAAAACTAGACACTGTTCAGTCCTAGCTTCAAGAAACTAGACAATTTCAGCCAATAGCTTCAAGAAACTACGCAATTATAGTGCATAGTGTCATGAAAACTAAACAGTCACTGTTCAGTCCTAGTTTCAAGAAACTAGACAATTTCAGCCAATAGCTTCAAGAAACTACGCAATTATAGTTCATAGTGTCTTGAAAACTGAACAGTCCCTGTCATTGTTTCAAGAAACTACAAGATTACAGTAACTGTTTATAGTGTCAGGAAACTAGACAATCACATTTCAGTCATAGCTTCAGGAAACTACCAGACAATCACAGTTCATAGTCTCTAGAAAATAGGCAATCGTAGATCAGAGTTTATAGAGATTATACAGTTACACTTATAGCGTGAAAGTGACCAAGGCCGCTTTCGTTTATCGCAATCCAAACGGTTGTACCGGTTGGAGAAGAGTTGTTCGTTTATAAAATAAGGTCGGCCTAGTAATCTGATGCTACCTTCAGGGGAGCCTTGGCAAAGCCTTGCAAGGCCTGCACCCGTGCTGGGTGGTCGGGTGGTGCACTTGTCTTTTATCAAGGCGGCCGGTGTTCGATTCCCCGATTCGGACGTGAAAAGGTATGGGGTCACCGGTCGTGGGTCTTCTCCTGGTACTCTGGTTTCCTCCCACAATAAGTCTGAACCCCCCGCCCTTGAGCTAACATCTGGGCCAACAAGAGTGAATGATATAAGTTGAAATAACTTGTTTCATAATTGATGTAAAATACATAAAGTTTACATATACGGCCTGCATAAACGTTTCCAGTTCCGCCAGGGTTTATACCCGAAAGTAATACATTTAAAAACAGACAAACTGGTTGTTCCGTATAAATGAACAGGCCCCTAACATCAATAGTCCATGGGTTAACTACTGTTGACGATCTTACTGTGTACTATCATGCCCAGCATTTAGTATGGAATACATTAACCGAATTACATTAATTGAATTTTTGTAATCAAACATCAATATATGTGTACTCAAATATAGATCATGGAGTACATGAATTAAAATAAACAATATCGAGTATTGTGTTGAAACGTAAAATATCGAGTCTGTTCGAGAACAGTTCAACATTTAACACTACGAACATAATAAAAACAAAGTATGTATAAAGTAGATATATTGATTATGCGTATTGACATTCTACACTTGCATATACGTCATAAATGGAGTAAAATATACACATTAAAATATCGTCATAAATAAAACTCTTTTATGTGTCGTTCACATTTACGAAATAATTGCAATTCAATATTGTTTCAGGTTTTGCACTCATGGATGCACTACAAGTCTAGAAAGACAAAATCATTTTTTTTTACATACGCTATCAAATACAAATATCAACCTTCAGCAACAGAGTCTTCAATTTCAGCAGAGTATTATACTGTTAGCCCAGTACGATACCAGCATGACGACGTAAACCGACGTGCGTCATCTTTTAAATATTTGGGACCACCTTCATTGTAGTTATAAAGTTAGCAACGACAACACAGAGTTTACTGGTCGTGTTTATGACGATACATAAATTTCACATGAAAATGAAGGTCAATTTATGTAGTTTGTTTTGTTTCTTAATCAAACACTTAAACGTTTGAATTACCATTGAAATAAGCCATTTACGCCAACAGAAAACATGGTTTAGGGAGGAAGCGTTTATTGCTGACGGTTGGCAGTCCGTCAACAGTGTAAGCAGTAAGTGGATGTGACATTGTGCATGTACGGCTCATCCCGGCTACAATGTGCATTCTTCCACGTGATGCTATAAAATGGTTCAGATTGATATTGATTTCGCCGATCAAAAACATAAAATTCCGCGTGCCAACATTCTTTGGTGTGCGTGCTCTAAATCTCACATTCTGTATATGAACATGAAGTTCATACAACAATAAATGACAGTACATTAAAGAATCTACAAGGTACATGAATCTAACGTTGACGGAATGACCGTACACGACGAACTGACCATTCACATCCTATAAATAAGAGGAAATGTACGAGTACAATTTGCAATTTTGCTTTTTTCCACTTAAACCACTATGAAATTATTTTTAACGAAAATATCAAAATAAGTACATATATCACATAATGTGATATAACCAGTAAATATACCCATATCATATTTTTTTGCGTATTAACCCATGTAATACAATCTATCAGCCCTGTGATTGGTAGTAAGTTTCAATTGTTTCAATTGTGACGTCACGCCTAAGTCAATTGCATTGTACATAACGTCACAGACTTAAGGACTGGAGTCAAAATGGGGGCTTTTAACATTTAACACTCCTCACGAATTTTTAATCTTAGCTGGCCAGAGGCTCGCTAAATTGAAAATTCTTACACTCGTTTTATAAATCTCATACGAAATAGAAACTCATGTAAGATCATATATGCATAGCTTTTTATGAATGTTTATCATACACATTGTAACAGACTTTTGGAAATGCGATGACATTCTATACCTCAAAATTCCCAAAGCCAAAGTCGAAGGAAAACTAAGATTTGGTTGTATGATTTTTTAGAGTACCATTTTAAAACTGTCCCGTGTACCTAGCAAACGTAAATAGACAAACAAACATGATGGCATTGCCCATGGCACCATTACTGTTGATTTCAAAAGACTTTCAGTACTGCAATGTGACCTCACAGCGCACTTCTTCTTGCACAGCAAATCAAGCATTACATAATCCATTACGTCACATTTACATTCAGAAGCGTGTTATGTGCATTCCATGCCTAGCATTAATATATGCACTTTAAATGCATTCTGTGTTATTTTAATGCAAATACATACGCAGCTTGTTGTTGAATGTAAATGATATGTTTTGAAAGCGAATAGTGTTTATAAATTGCAAATAATGTTATTTTGAATACAAAAAGTATTTCTTTTAATGCAAATACTTTGCTTTTATATGCAAATATTTTAAAAGCAACAGTGCTAATATTGCAAGGTTTGATACGCCATTTTCTAGCTTGCCTTTTTTTTATGCCTATGAAGGTAGTTATTGAAAAAAACCTTAACTACTATTTCAGAGATGACAACTACCTATTCACTTACATACCTGTACAACTAAATGAACTCCTTATATGTAACCAGTGCACGTTCAATGACAACCAAGTGTACGCTTATAGACAACTAAATTGTAGGTGTATATATTCACAAATAATCGAGAGAGTTTATTCTAAGTTGCCTTTGCAGCACCCAGCGATTTTGGTCGAAGTCCGGGATCGAAACTGTGTTTTATGACCTAATTGGTAGCCTGGAGATGCACTATCGTTTAATGAATCTCGATAAAAACCAAGAAAAACCGTATTAATTTCCAATTCTGGCAAGAAATTTCAGCATATACTCATTTAGCCAAGAGAAAGACGATGGACGTTTTCACTATACGGATAGTTTATAATTACCAAAGCCGCACTTAAAGCAAGCAGAAAATGGCAAGGGAGCAGTGCCTGGCCGCCACGTCATAAGGAAGCCGGTCCGCTTACTTTGAACATGGTGTAATGGGGCGGACATTAACTCACTACGACGGTAAACTACAACATACTTACATAAACCATCTCGTAATTACGGTATCAAGTCATTTGTGCAGAGTCATTAAAAGCTGAAGGTGAGCGTCATCTTGTAGAATCTTGGATATGGGAGATGAGGGGAGGGAAAGGGTTGGCTCCCTGAATATAAACGTCAGTCAGGACACATGCTAGAAACCGTACCCTATAATAAACTGAAAGTAGTGATTAGACGCGTCATCACCGTGAACTGATAGCAGATCACAGATATCGCCCAAACATGTAACAGTTCAGTGACGTCATAATAAGCTAACAATCACAGCCGGCATTATCAGTTACTGAGCTGTGTTGTCATCACCAGTTATCCAGCAGAGTGGTCGTCACAGGTTACCAAATAGAGTGTTCGTCACTAGTTACCCAAATAGAGTGGTCGTCACTAGTTACCAAATACAGTGGTCGTCACTAGTTACCAAATACAGTGGTCGTCACAGGTTACCAAATACAGTGGTCGTCACAGGTTACCAACTAGAGTGTTCGTCACTAGTTACCCAAATAGAGTGTTCGTCACTAGTTACCCAAACACAGTGGTCCTCACTAGTTACCCAAATAGAGTGGTCCTCACTTGTTACCCAAATAGAGTGGTCGTCACTTGTTACCAACTAGAGTGTTCGTCACTAGTTACCGAAATAGAGTGGTCCTCACAGGCTACCAACTAGAGTGGTCCTCACAGGCTACCAACTAGAGTGGTCCTCACAGGCTACCAACTAGAGTGGTCCTCACAGGCTACCAACTAGAGTGGTCCTCACAGGCTACCAACTAGAGTGGTCCTCACAGGCTACCAACTAGAGTGGTCCTCACAGGCTACCAACTAGAGTGGTCCTCACAGGCTACCAACTAGAGTGGTCCTCACAGGCTACCAACTAGAGTGGTCCTCACAGGCTACCAACTAGAGTGGTCCTCACTAGTTACCCAATTAGAGTGGTCCTCACAGGCTACCAACTAGAGTGGTCTTCACAGGCTACCAACTAGAGTGGTCCTCACTAGTTACCAAATCAAGTGGTCGTCACTAGTTACCAAATAAAGTGATCGTCACTAGTTACCAAATAAATTGATCGTCATTATTTACCAAATAAATTGATCGTCACTAGTTATCCAAATAAAGTGATTGTCAAAAGTTATCAAAATAAAGTGATCGTCACTAGTTACCAAATAAAGTGATCGTCACTAGTTATCCAAATAAAGTTGTCTTCACTAGTCACCCAAATATAGTGTTCGTCACTAGTTACCAAAAAGAGTAATCGTCACTAGTTACCGAAATAGAGTGGTCGTCACTATACAAACATAGCCATTTCAAGGTTCGTATCTCTTGAAGTTTATGAACAGAACACGTTTATAACGAAACCTGGACGTTTCAGAAATTAGTTCACTATTTACCACGGTTTTTTGATGTTCACGAAACATCTCCTTTTATCTATAATTCGCTAAACAATACACAGATCCTTCTCCGTTATAATTTGTACATGATAATTTGATATGTACATGTAGCTCATTAAGAGGAATATTCACAATTACAACTGTAAGATTCAAAGCTCGGATTTCCTCTTAAATGTTTTTTTTGCGAGTATGTTTCCACTGTTTATAATCTATCTTCATTCTCAAGGTATTTCACTGTCACTGAATGAAGTATGTAATATGGGAGGTTGTTTCACATACATTGTATCTGAAATTCTCTGCACAAACAATTTTTTCTCACGTTTAACGTCGAAAACTCATTAGATACATACACTTGTTGTTATTGCCACATGCGTATAATCAAAAGGACGTTTGTAATTCTAATAGCCTTCCTCCAACTCTACAATAGGACGTGTGTAATTCTAATAGGCTTCCTCCAACTCTACAATAGGACGTGTGTAATTATAATAGGCTTCCTCCAACTCTACAATAGGACGTGTGTAATTATAATAGGCTTCCTCCAACTCTACAATAGGACGTGTGTAATTATAATAGGCTTCCTCCAACTCTACAATAGGACGTGTGTAATTATAATAGGCTTCCTCCAACTCTACAATAGGACGTGTGTAATTATAATAGGCTTCCTCCAACTCTACAATAGGACGTGTGTAATTATAATAGGCTTCCTCCAACTCTACAATAGGACGTGTGTAATTATAATAGGCTTCCTCCAACTCTACAATAGGACGTGTGTAATTATAATAGGCTTCCTCCAACTCTACAATAGGACGTGTGTAATTATAATAGGCTTCCTCCAACTCTACAATAGGACGTGTGTAATTATAATAGGCTTCCTCCAACTCTACAATAGGACGTGTGTAATTATAATAGGCTTCCTCCAACTCTACAATAGGACGTGTGTAATTATAATAGGCTTCCTCCAACTCTACAATAGGACGTGTGTAATTATAATAGGCTTCCTCCAACTCTACAATAGGACGTGTGTAATTATAATAGGCTTCCTCCAACTCTACAATAGGACGTGTGTAATTATAATAGGCTTCCTCCAACTCTACAATAGGACGTGTGTAATTCTAATAGGCTTCCTCCAACTCTACAATAGGACGTGTGTAATTATAATAGGCTTCCTCCAACTCTACAATAGGACGTGTGTAATTATAATAGGCTTCCTCCAACTCTACAATAGGACGTGTGTAATTATAATAGGCTTCCTCCAACTCTACAATAGGACGTGTGTAATTATAATAGGCTTCCTCCAACTCTACAATAGGACGTGTGTAATTATAATAGGCTTCCTCCAACTCTACAATAGGACGTGTGTAATTATAATAGGCTTCCTCCAACTCTACAATAGGACGTGTGTAATTATAATAGGCTTCCTCCAACTCTACAATAGGACGTGTGTAATTATAATAGGCTTCCTCCAACTCTACAATAGGACGTGTGTAATTATAATAGGCTTCCTCCAACTCTACAATAGGACGTGTGTAATTATAATAGGCTTCCTCCAACTCTACAATAGGACGTGTGTAATTATAATAGGCTTCCTCCAACTCTACAATAGGACGTGTGTAATTATAATAGGCTTCCTCCAACTCTACAATAGGACGTGTGTAATTATAATAGGCTTCCTCCAACTCTACAATAGGACGTGTGTAATTATAATAGGCTTCCTCCAACTCTACAATAGGACGTGTGTAATTATAATAGGCTTCCTCCAACTCTACAATAGGACGTGTGTAATTATAATAGGCTTCCTCCAACTCTACAATAGGACGTGTGTAATTATAATAGGCTTCCTCCAACTCTACAATAGGACGTGTGTAATTATAATAGGCTTCCTCCAACTCTACAATAGGACGTGTGTAATTATAATAGGCTTCCTCCAACTCTACAATAGGACGTGTGTAATTATAATAGGCTTCCTCCAACTCTACAATAGGACGTGTGTAATTATAATAGGCTTCCTCCAACTCTACAATAGGACGTGTGTAATTATAATAGGCTTCCTCCAACTCTACAATAGGACGTGTGTAATTCTAATAGGCTTCCTCCAACTCTACAATAGGACGTGTGTAATTATAATAGGCTTCCTCCAACTCTACAATAGGACGTGTGTAATTATAATAGGCTTCCTCCAACTCTACAATAGGACGTGTGTAATTATAATAGGCTTCCTCCAACTCTACAATAGGACGTGTGTAATTATAATAGGCTTCCTCCAACTCTACAATAGGACGTGTGTAATTATAATAGGCTTCCTCCAACTCTACAATAGGACGTGTGTAATTATAATAGGCTTCCTCCAACTCTACAATAGGACGTGTGTAATTATAATAGGCTTCCTCCAACTCTACAATAGGACGTGTGTAATTATAATAGGCTTCCTCCAACTCTACAATAGGACGTGTGTAATTATAATAGGCTTCCTCCAACTCTACAATAGGACGTGTGTAATTATAATAGGCTTCCTCCAACTCTACAATAGGACGTGTGTAATTATAATAGGCTTCCTCCAACTCTACAATAGGACGTGTGTAATTATAATAGGCTTCCTCCAACTCTACAATAGGACGTGTGTAATTATAATTGGCTCCATATAACTCTACAAAAGGACGTTAGAAATTATATTAGGCTTCCTCCAACTCCACAAAAGGACGTTTGTAATTATAAAAGGCTTACTCCATCTCTACAATAGGACGTGTATAATTATAATAGGCTTCCTCCAACTCTACAATAGGATGTGTGTAATTATAATAGGCTTCCTCCAACTCTACAATAGGACGTGTGTAATTATAATAGGCTTCCTCCAACTCTACAATAGGACGTGTGTAATTCTAATAGGCTTCCTCCAACTCTACAATAGGACGTGTGTAATTCTAATAGGCTTCCTTCAACTCTACAAAAGGACTTTTTAAATTATAATAGGCTCCATATAACTCAACAAGAGAACGTTTATAACGCCTATAGGCTGCAAATGACTTTGAATGCCAACCGAAGCAGTTTATTACTTATTACCATTTTCTTTTTTAAATCATTTCATAGAAAATTTCTTCAACAAATTCCTTTCATTTGGTAAAACAGGTTGTTTAACAGTATCATCAAACAAAAACATCCATTTCGAAAGTTTTGATATGATTTTCTTTGATGTTTTGAACATATGAGGACTGGAATGCATATTTTTAAAAACATTTATGATAGATGTATTCCACAGTATTACGTTCAAATATGCATGCATTCCTCCCAAAAACACCATGAATATGTTTGACCAAATGTTTGTCGTATACCATCATTAATATTAAAAAGATATGCATCCCTGTCCATTAATGAATACCATCCCAACTTGGCAGGGTTCTTTTGTTGTGGCAAAGTCATGTAGTAGTAAATACCACTATATAATATGATGTTTATAAAGCTTAGTGGGTAGTTTACACCTCCATCGTATGTCTCAGTATGGTAGTGTTGAAATGGAACTAAATTGATATTTACCTTGGAAAGGAAACGCAAAATTAAAGACAATGCGCATTATACTGATCAAAAGAAAGAAATACGGGTACTCATATCATTGTAACTAGTGTATATATGGGAAATAACCGGAAGTGCACTTCATTGTTACTACGGCTGCTGTTATGCACCGGAAGTCAGGATCCGTGGGGAACGCCCACTAATTGGCTTATCGGTGCTTTATGGATGCTGTAATGCCACTTGTTTGTTGCCTGATGCTGCAGAAAAGAACTCCATCAAGAAACACTGGCGATGGCAAATTTATTTTCAGACGCAAATTGGCCATGTAACGAGGGAATTATTTTTCAAAATGACTGTAATTTTCATCAGAAATATGATTATTGATTGTTTGGATCCCTTGTGTCGGTGAGCTATAGGAAGCCGGCGTTAAACTAGCCGGAAATTGATGACCGGTGGCACGTTTTATCAAACTTGTAAAGACGTGTTAGCGGACCAAGCTGAGCTCGGATAAGAAAAATTGTGTATTTTGTATCAAAATTAAATCTTTGCTGCAAAAACTTGAATGGTAATGCTCCAAAAGCCTTACAATTAGGTTTGGTGCGGCATGTGCGGGATGGTTCAGTTACCATAGCAACGGCGGTTATTGCATTTCTAAATAAATAATGAATAATGCTCCATTGTAATGATGTCTTTTCCTGAAAATGTTGGTATACACATGTATACGGAGGCGAGCTGTGAGTCTGTTAAGGTTTATATGACAGTGTTTCAAGTATTTGGAGGGTGTGTAATTGCTATTTCGTTGTTCGTCTGATAGTCTTTATAGTATATTTCAGCATTGATGGACACTGTTTATTGGTATCGATGTGCATGGAAAATTGATACTCTGCCATTCGCTTATAATTGTGTTTTCGTAATATATCATGTCATTAACAAACACATGTAGGTGCCCAAAGGACGTTCCCAACGTCAGCTGGTAATAGCCCAGAGATCAGGCCTTACTATATTCCTCGGCCTCGCTGCTTCAATCACGGGGCACAGATTGCAATCTTTTTCAATTTGCTGTTTATTTTGGGGTTGAGTCTGCTGGAGTTGTAAAGATTCTATACAATAATTATGTATTAGCGAACACGTGTCAGACCAGTTATAAGTAACTGTATAACCAAACACGCATCAGGCCTGTTACATGTATAATTAACCAGTTTATTAAAAATGTGTTCTACATTTTATAATTACCTGTTTAACCAAACACGTTCTGGACCTGTTATAATTGACCTTTTAACCAAACCCATTGATATACCTGAATAAGTCTTACCGTACACAGATTACACCTGTAATAATATACGTGATTAGGTCTTACCGTACACAGGTCACACCTGTTATAATTTACGTGATTAGGTCTTACCGTACACAGGTCACACCTTTTATAATTTACCTGATTAGGTCTTACCGTACACAAGTCACACCAGTTGTAATTAACATGATTAGGTATTAACGAACACGGGTCACACCTGTTATAATTTACCTGATTAGGTCTTACCGTACATAAGTCACACCAGTTGTAATTAACGTGATTAGGTATTAACGAACACGGGTCACACCTGTTTTAATGTACGTGATTAGGTCTTACCGTACATAAGTCACACCAGTTGTAATTAACATGATTAGGTATTAACCAACACGGGTCACACCTGTTATAATTTACCTGATTAGGTCTTACCGTACATAAGTCACACCAGTTGTAATTAACGTGATTAGGTATTAACGAACACGGGTCACACCTGTTTTAATGTACGTGATTAGGTCTTACCGTACACAGGTCAGACCTGTTATATTTACGTGATTATGTCTTACCGTACACAGATCACACATATTATAATTGACGTGATTAGTTACACAGATTATTATTTTGCTTTTACTCAATTACAGACCGGATTAATTTAACCAATGAGCTACACTGTACATATACAATCAAGCCGTGCTATCACATCTATGACATGATCTTATTGAACACTACATTGATTGGTGAAACAAGGACTACACGTTTACGTGAGGAAGGGATAATCCGGAGCGTATCTTGACCATTGTTTAATAATTGATAAATGTCCGAAAATACACTTAAGTGGTATGGACTATAGCTTGAGAATGCTGGTTACCCTCTCCCTATCAGGTATCACCTGTATAATTACTCTCTCCCTATCAGGTATCACCTGTATAATTACCCTCTCCCTATCAGGTATCACCTGTATAATTACTCTCTCCCTATCAGGTATCCCCTGTATAATTACCCTCTCCCTATCATGTATCACCTGTATAATTAGCCCCTCCCTATCAGGAATCACCTGTATACTTACCCCCTCCCTATCAGGTATCACCTGTATAATTACCCTCTCCCTCTCAGGTATCACCTGTATAATTACCCTCTCCCTATCAGGTATCACCTGTATAATTAACCCCTCCCTATCATGTATCACCTGTATAATTACCCTCTCCCTATCAGGTATCACCTGTATAATTAACCCCTCCCTATCAGGAATCACCTGTATACTTACCCCCTCCCTATCAGGTATCACCAGTATAATTACCCTCTCCCTATCAGGTATCACCAGTATAGTTACCCTCTCCCTATCAGGTATCACCAGTATAATTACTCTCTCCCTATCAGATATCACCAGTTTAATTACCCTCTCCCTATCAGGTATCACCTGTATAATTACCCCCTCCCTATCAGGTATCACCTGTATAATTACCCTCTCCCTATCAGGTATCAACTGTATAATTACCCTCTCCCTATCAGGTAACACCTGTATAATTACCCTCTCCCTCTCAGGTATCACCTGTATAATTAACCCCTCACTATCAGGTATCACCTGTATAATTAACCCCTCCCTATCAGGTATCACCTGTATAATTACCCTCTCCCTATCAAGTATCACCTGTATAATTACCCTCTCCCTATCAGGTATCACCTGTATAATTAACCCCTCCCTATCAGGAATCACCTGTATACTTACCCCCTCCCTATCAGGTATAACCTGTATAATTACCCTCTCCCTATCAGGTATCACCAGTATAATTACCCCCTCCCTATCAGGTATCACCTGTATAATTACCCCCTCCCTATCAGGTATCACCTGTATAATTACCTTCTCCATATCAGGTATCACCTGTATAATTACCACCTCCCTGAGGAGGAGGACTACTTAGCCCGGAACCAGAACGATACACCCAAGGTTAGGGGTACCAACAAGCTAAAATACATTATTACTTTTGTCAAATTTGTGAGAAAAATAATTCCTTATCACAGAGGTATTCCATAAAAATCACATGTTGTAATGCATTTTACAAAATTTGAATGTTTGAAAATATATCATAAAATATTAAATAGATAGCAGCGGTCGCACTGAGGACCTTTTACACTTGACCAATGTTGCCGTACAGGAATTGTAAAACCAAAGAAACAAATGAGTGTCAAATTTATGGGCCAAAAAGCATATAAAAAACCAAAGAACACTTAAAGATGATAGCTCGAAAGGGAAATTTTGCTCTAAGCCAGAAACCCCGTTTAGGTTGCTGCATCTTCTATAAGCATGGGAGAATACTCCACGTCACACACCTCTGAGCGGAACTCTTTTTTGAGATATAACCTTTTCAGTGGTACCGTTTAACTTAAATGTATTCTGTAATACACATCTCACTACACAGCTGTTTATATTATACTGAGTTAGTCAGTAAAACAAACACCAACGACTTAAGTAGCCTTAGTTTTCAGAAAATGGTAGCCACTAATTCCTAGACCGTCTTTATAGTGTGACGTTGCAATCTACTGACAACTGTTATTCAGCTGGTGATACTGACAGAACAACATGTATTACGTCAACACGTGACATATGTGACCCAACTCGTGCAATATATGTAAACCAGCCTTGTTGGTTGATCGGAGAGAGCACACACTCGGCTTTCGACCAAACGGCCTGGATCCCATTACTCAGTCTGATATGAATTAAGGCTTAAGTGTATGTGTCACCTGCCGACTATGATGGTTCCTTCGGGTACCCCAGTATCCTTTTACAGTAAGAACCCACTCGCCCTTCAATCCATGCAAACAGGATTGATTTAAGTTGATGAACCGTGTTTCAAAATTGTTGTGAAATTAATTAAAATTATTTTTATAACCAACTTATTGCAATGGCAGATTCTAAACAGGCGTGGCGATAAAACTGGTTACCAAAATCCTAGACGCACGTGCTTACAGCACTGACTCTGGGTTACATATCTCGGACGCAGGTACAATGTATTTCTACGAAATGTGTAAATCTGTATGAGAAAACAACCCTCTCGTCGCTAAAAATGGGGAAGCAAGAAATAATTATAGCACGAACCTTTACCATAGTGAAAAGTCACAAACGTGGAGAAAGCTTGCCAAAGCACCTCTACGGACATATAACCGCGCCATTGCAAGAAACACAATGAATTACAACTCGACGGTTACCATAGTAAACTGTTACAGCGGAACATGTTGGGAGTTATAATTCCGATTGTAATTACGTTCGATATTTTAAACGGTTTTGGATTTCCAGCGATTGGAGCTGAGAGAAATATCTGTAACAGCCATCTGTACTGTAGAACGAGTCCGGGAAGCCATACGCCGAGTTCTAGGTACGTCACAATGTTCCACGAATAACAAAGCTTATTTTACCCGGCGGTCAGATAAAGCTAGGATCACCGCGAGATTATGTAACTCACCGTTATCCTCATAGCTAGCAAGGGGGGTACTTATGCCATGATCGACAGTAGTATTTCTGTTTTTTCTTTCAAAGGAATATTTGATTATTTTAAAGCTATTCTCTCTCGTTTCATACGTTGTTGGGTTTTTTTGCAATCAGCAAATAAACATTAAACCGAAAATCGATACTAGTATACATAGTTGGATGTAATATATATTTGACTTCATTTTAAGATACCTTAGAGCACACTCACGTAAAAGCTCTATAACGGGCTCTGTATCAAGCCAGGCTCGCGACGAGCACCTGATTAAAGCCACCTGGCGGACTAAATCTACACTACCCCTACTAAGCTGTGTACATTAGTTCAAAATTAGTTTATGCTTTCCTCTATAGTGTGCATTTTAAATAGCACACAAAACGTTGATTAATTAGGATTGGAAAAAACCTGGAACAGCTAATAGCAATTCCTCTCCCCCTGTTCAAATATGTATTGGCGGATGTCGGTGCTCATTAAAACTTAGTGATACACTACTACCATACCAATGTGATATCAAACCACTTATTGTGATACCCAAAAATCTTTCTCGGAAGTACAGTCAGTTAAATTAAGATTTGCCTTACAATTACTTCACAACCTTTTTCGTCAACCCGCATTGTGACATCAAAAACAAGAGACCGAATGTATTTGTTGAAAGTGGGTCAAGGTCATTTATTTAACAAACTTAATTGATTCCTATTTCGGCATACTTTCATCAAAACATAAATAACCCAAACCTAATGAACTCTGAACCATCAGAAAAACCGAACAAGATGACGAGAGATCCTGTATCGATGACCTTGATATCTCGGCAATCATAGCGAAGTATTCTTCATTAATTCCAGGGATAGGTCCAGAGCGTGGGACCAATCCTGATAGCATGTTGATATCCACATCTTCAGACTTAGTGAATGTATATATTATTATAGATTGGGAATCTCAGATGTGCATGTTATAACGCCATAGACTTCCACGTTGTCCCGAAGGATGGGTGCAGACCCTAACACCAATACCGGTACTTATAGCATGATTGTGTTCGTCTCATTATGCCCAGCAATCGTATATATGGTTATGAGGTGGGAATTTGAAGCATTTCAAATACATAACGCTGCGAGTAGGGCTCTGATGGTGTGGCCAAACCTGGAGGCCATCGTGTTTGCATACGTGTATTCGTCTGTTAACTCTTAGAAATTGCTTATATGGTTGCATTCATATGGTGGGGATCTCACCCATTTTTAAGTCATAGCCACTCTTTTTGGTTTTGCCACGTATCTCAACCCCTCACCGCCATTTATACATTTTGAATGCCACATAACATGAAAATGTCTCCAACCAAATATGGTTGATATCCATCACTTAGTTCCAGAGAATTTTTTTTTTTTTTTAAAGCAATAAAGCGCAATTATCCTCCCCAACCTACCCTCCTCTATCCTGCCCCAGTCTCTTAATGTGTACAATTTGAAATACTCAGCTTCTTAGAATGCTTCTTATAGATCTCCATCCCATAGTTTTGGAGAAAAGAGTTGTTAAAGCCAAACAATGACATTCAAAATATGTGTCACTGCTTACATGTACCACATGTCTGTCAAGGGAGAGAACGCTTACCAAAACCTCCGTCACCATCACAGGAATACTATTTCCTTGATGAAGTGGAGCTTAGATACATGAAGCTTTAGATTATAATGTATACACTAGTTAAATGAGAGTGAACGATACACGTATAAGGACATTTCTCTCGGGGGCGTTTCTAGGAGATTTGAAATTATTATAAATAATAATTATTATTATATTGAATTTGTGAGTGGAAGATAGGACAATGACGGAAAAATGATTTATTAACTATAATGGGAAAACACATATACTCATTCACTAGTTACGTTAGACATACCAACGTCACCATGACAACGCCCGTCTTGATTCACGATGAACAAAATGGTTTCCGGAAGGGCCGATCTACCATTTACTATATTTCGACGATAACGTCAATTATCGAGAATAGACAAAAAAACAAATCTACGTATACAGTCTTTATTGACTTTAAAAAGGCATATGACAGTATAAACAGGCCTTTGTTGTTTCGTAAACTAAATAAACTGGGAATTGCTGGTAACCTCTTTTCAGCTTTAAAGTCTTTATATAAAAATGTACAAGGCTGTGTGAGAGTAACTGGATTAAGTACGGAGTGGTTTGACGTCACGTGCGGTTTAAAACAAGGATGTACTTTATCACCGATTTTATTCAACTTGTATATTAATGACCTTATAACATATTTGAATAGTTTAGGGGTTGGAATAGAGGTAACGGAGCGTAAAATATGTGCCCTACTCTATGCAGATGATCTGGTGATCATGGCTTGTACTGAGCGTGGTTTCCAGTTATTACTAAATGGTCTAAATACTTGGTGTGGATCCAATAAACTTAATATTAACGCTGATAAGTCGGCTATTGTACATTTCCGTCCAACGGTAATGTTTGGTTAGACATACCAACATCACCATGACAACATTAGAAGATTTAATCATTTACAAATCCTAATAGATTATGGTAGCAGAGTACAGTAGAAATGGCTTGATCCTAACAATAAAGGGCATGTCTCGAATAAACATGGAGAGCGGATTCATTCTGCACATTACACCTACATACACATATATATTTATAAACTTCATTTTGAACAAAAAAAATTTAAAAGAATGATTTTTTTTCCAAAAAGTGATTTCCCCAGATGTGGGACTTGTGAAAACCATGGTTACCACATCGAAAAACGCCAAAAAATGCAAAAAAAACATGATTTGTGACCCAAAATTTGACCCAGGCAAGTAGTATTTATTTTCTTAAAACCTGTCTTAAATTAAATATCATATACTCGGTAACAGAAATACGCACGTTATAGCATAGGTCGTTCAACTGGATTTTTCACAATATTTACACATGTGCTGAGTACAAAAATAGACTACATGAAAAGCTAGGTTTTGTTGTATAGACACAGACTTGTAAATGGCGAAAAATGGAATCTCAAGCCAAATTCGATTTTTCTTTTCTTTAAATGTGAAGCCCACATAGTCCAATTCATCATGTATATATGCCAATTTTAGAGCGGATTTTTTTTAAAGTTTTGATAAATGTAATATTACAGGAGTTAGTCATTGAACAAAAATATCAAATATCACGGCCACCGTACGCTACTGTACACTGCTACCTATACACAGAGAAGATGCGATGCCTGGAAAGAGTACTGTAATACTTTATTAGTTGTAGATAGTAGAAAAATAACGGAGGGGGGGGGGGGGGGGGGGGGGGGGCGACGGGCATAATTATACTCACTCACTCTCATATACTACCATTTTTCTTTCCCTGTTCTCTGTTATGTAATACAAGATAATATAGTATTTAGCTGCACCTCACCATCTCAAAATCGGACGATTCACTCGCAGAAAAGTGTACATGCCTGAACATAGTTCAAAATGTTGAGGTCTGACTGTACTCTACTTACCTTTATGCGGGAATTTAGACAACGTTAGCATAAACTGATTAAATCTACAGGTCACTAGATATCTGTCACTAAATACGATTGTAGTCTCCATCTTTGATGGAATGCCACCATTTTACCATTGCATGTAGATATAAATTTTCAGTATTATAGTAATTCTTATATCTTTCTTAACACATTCTATATATAACATGTCACCTTTCACACGCTGTTTGTAAATGTAATGCTTTACGATCAACACAATTAGATTTTGCCCTTGATATTGTTAACCATGTTTACCAAAAAGAATCTATTGTTTCGTAAAGTTAATAAACACAGCTGTTTTCAAAAATATCCAATTTTCAAGCAGGTTCCATACTCTTTTAACAAGTTCACTTTCACAAAAAATATGTAAAATCGTTTCCTCTGTCTGTTTACAGAAAGGACAGAGGGAATTATCCAAAACATTGATTTTTGTTAAAAAAAAATATTAGTTGCCAGTATCCTATGTGTAATTCTGTATTGAAACCACTTGAGAGTAACATCTTTTGTTGTGTAAAGGACAACATCTTGTAACTTTTTCAAGTCTATAACGTCTAAGTTGAGTTTGTTTGACCATTTGTCAATATATTTGGTTGTATAGTTAATGTTTGAAATAAAAATGTCCTACATGTCTCTACAACCATTGTTGTTGTTATTTATTAATTCAAATGCAATAGATATAAAAGGCTTAAAACATTACAGTATTGTGAGTATAGGAAAGCCATATAGGCATCACAGCATTTCTCAAACCAGTGAATAAGGTGGTCGAAAATCATAGACCCTACTAGTCTTATAACATATGGTAGACTTATCTACCTTTATTTTTGTATTGAACCATAATGGTAGTCTAAATAGATCTGATATTTTAACATCAAGTTTTAAGGTATATTCTGTAAATGTTCTAAAAACTTCAGACCAAAAAGGATTTTGGTATCTACAAGATAATTTTAGATACTTATTGTCACCAAACAACATTAAGTTGTTGGTTGTGGTATTATATACATCTTATACTATTGATTTCCAACTAGCATCTGTGTTTACAGTTCTCCGTATCCACGTCTCCAAACAACATTAAGTTGTTGTTTGTGGTATTATATACATATAATACTATTGATTTCCAACTAGCATCTGTGTTTACAGTACTCCGTATCCACGTCACCAAACAACATTAACTTGTTTGTTGTGGTATTATATACATCTTATACTATTGGTTTCCAACTAGCATCTGTGTTTACAGTTCTCCGTATCTACGTCACCAAACAACATTAAGTTGTTGTTTGTGGTATTATATACATCTTATTCTATTGATTTCCAACTAGCATCTGTGTTTACAGTACTCCGTATCCACGTCACCAAACAACATTAACTTGTTTGTTGTGGTATTATATACATCTTATACTATTGGTTTCCAACTAGCATCTGTGTTTACAGTTCTCCGTATCTACGTCACCAAACAACATTAAGTTGTTGTTTGTGGTATTATATACATCTTATTCTATTGATTTCCAACTAGCATCTGTGTTTACAGTTCTTCGTATCCACGTCACCAAACAACATTAACTTGTTTGTTGTGGTATTATATACATCTTATACTATTGGTTTCCAACTAGCATCTGTGTTTACAGTTCTCCGTATCTACGTCACCAAACAACATTAAGTTGTTGTTTGTGGTATTATATACATCTAAAACTATTGATTTCCAGCTAGCATCTGTGTTTACAGTTCTCCGTATCCACGTCTCCAAACAACATTAAGTTGTTGTTTGTGGTATTATATACATCTAAAACTATTGATTTCCAGCTAGCATCTGTGTTTACAGTTCTCCGTATCCACGTCACCAAACAACATTAACTTGTTGGTTGTGGTATTATATACATCTTATACTATTGATTTCCAACTAGCATCTGTGTTTACAGTTCTCCGTATCCACGTCGGTTCTAATGCTTTATTAAAGGACAGTAAATGGGCCATTCTACACCCACCATTTTTAAATTCTTGAATAATCTGGTTTCTTGCAATTCAATCTCAAATGTATTTATAGAAAATCTTCTCTAGCGCCTTCAAGAATTTATCATCTGGTTTAGGTAGACTCATAAAAAGGTGAGTCAGTTTTGGGATCAGTAGGGATTTGACAACTGTTATTTTACCAAGAACAGTCAATCTTCTCTTTTATTGCATACTTACAAATGTACTAATAAATACGGGCTTTTTGTATATGCGATACTGCTCTAACCCATTGTGGTATTATATACATCTTATACTATTGACCGTATCAGCCCCCGCCGTATCACACCCCAAAACCCGTATCAGCCCGCAAAACCCATATCACACCCCTTTTGATTTTTTTTTCGTTTTTCAATATTTCAAAAATAAAAATAGATAATAAGATAGTAGTTTTTATTAGAAAGCATGTAATAAACAGAATAAAACACGCCTTTTTCCATATCACACCAAGTATCAGCCCTCGACCAATATCACCCCTCGGGCCTTCGGCCCTTGGGCTGATATTGCAGTCTCGGGTTGATAATAGGTGTATTATGGAAAAAGGCATGTATTATTCTCTATGTACCAATGTTTTAGAATATTATTAATATCATTTAGTTTGGCTTTGAAGTTTATCTCTGCGATATCATCTATATCAAGACTAAAAGTTACACCCAAAACTGCGAAAGGTTCATTTGCCCACTCCAAATTCCACTCTGTACAAAGTTTAATTTGAGAATTTTTTCTAGACCCAATCCAAACTGCTTTTGTTTTATGAAAAATTGGTAACCCCGAATATTTTAAAAATTGGTCCAGAAGGACAAGTGTCTTCTTAAACGATTATTCGGTATCGTTTAGAAAATTCCGGCATCGTCTGCATACTGAAGAAACCTATATTCTTTACTAATGATTTTGATACCCTGGATCTCTTTATTAGTTCTTATAAGGATTCCCATAATCTCAACACATAGGATAAATAAATAGGGTAAGATTGGGTCGCCCTGTCGATAGCCACGGCCTATGTTGAAGAAGGGAGAAAAAAAAACCGCTTTGAAGTACAGAAAGCTTTGCATCGTTACATAGAACTTTAACCCAATTAGTAAATTCAGGTCCAAACTTGAAAAAATGTAGGACTTTGTATATAAACTGCCATGACACGGAGTCAAACGCCTTCCCGAAATCGATTAATAATAGGATTCCCGGAATATTCTTTCTTTGCGTATAATATAAGATATCATATTCATCCTATTTGCTAATTATGAAGATAAAATTTTGTAAGAAACATTAAAAAGTGATATTGGCCTCAAGTTATTGAGGAGTTCCCTAGGCGTTTCCCCTTTTGGTAACCTAGAGTTAATACCAAGTTTTTGAGTAATTGATAGTGATCCTTGTTCATATCCGTTATTCAGGGACCTAATCATGACTTGTCTCAACATCAGAACCGTAAACAAAATGCCAAGCCTTGTCCCAACATCAGAACTGTAAACAGAATGCCAAGCCTTGTCCCAACATCATGACTGTAAACAGAAGGCCAAGCCTTGTCCCAACATCAGAACCGTAAACAAAATGCCAAGCCTTGTCCCAACAGCAGAACGGTAAACAGAAGGCCAAGCCTTGTCCCAACATCAGAACTGTAAACAAAAAGCCAAGCCTTGTCCCAACATCAGAACTGTAAACAAAAAGCCAAGCCTTGTCCCAACATCAGAACTGTAAACAGAATGCCAAGCCTTATTCCAACATCAGGACTGTAAACAGAAGGCCAAGCCTTATTCCAACATCAGGACTGTGAACAGAAGGCCAAGCCTTATTCCAACATCAGGACTGTGAACAGAATGCCAAGTCTTATTCCAACATCAGGACTGTAAACAGAAGGCCAAGCCTTGTCCCAACATCAGGACTGTAAACAGAAGGCCAAGCCTTGTCCCAACATATCCGTTATTCAGGGACCTAATCATGACTTGTCTCAACATCAGAACCGTAGACAAAATGCCAAGCCTTGTCCCAACATCAGAACTGTAACCAGAAGGCCAAGCCTTGTCCCAACATCAGAACTGTAAACAAAAAGCCAAGCCTTGTCCCAACATCAGAACTGTAAACAGACCCTTGTCCCAACATCAGAACTGTAAACAGAATGCCAAGCCTTGTCCCAACATCAGAAATGTAAACAGAATGCCAAGCCTTGTCCCAACATCAGAAATGTAAACAGAATGCCAAGCCTTGTCCCAACATCATGACTGTAAACAGAAGGCCAAGCCTTGTCCCAACATATCCGTTATTCAGGGACCTAATCATGACTTGCCTCAACATCAGAACCGTAAACAAAATGCCAAGCCTTGTCCCAACATCAGAAATGTAAACAGAATGCCAAGCCTTGTCCCAACATCATGACTGTAAACAGAAGGCCAAGCCTTGTCCCAACATATCCGTTATTCAGGGACCTAATCATGACTTGCCTCAACATCAGAACCGTAAACAAAATGCCAAGCCTTGTCCCAACACCAGAACTGTAAACAGAAGGCCAAGCCTTGTCCCAACATCAGGACTGTAAACAGAAGGCCAAGCCTTATTCCAACATCAGGACTGTGAACAGAAGGCCAAGCCTTATTCCAACATCAGGACTGTGAACAGAAGGCCAAGCCTTATTCCAACATCAGGACTGTGAACAGAATGCCAAGTCTTATTCCAACATCAGGACTGTAAACAGAAGGCCAAGCCTTATTCCAACATCAGGACTGTGAACAGAATGCCAAGCCTTATTCCAACATCAGGACTGTAAACAGAAGGCCAAGCCTTATTCCAACATAAGGACTGTAAACAGAAGGCCAAGCATTGTCCCAACATCAGAACTGTAAACAGAAGGCCAAGCCTTGTCCCAACATCAGGACTGTAAACAGAAGGCCAAGCATTGCCCCAACATCAGAACTGTAAACAGAATGCCAAGCCTTGCCCCAACATCAGGACTGTAAACAGAAGGCCAAGCCTTATTCCAACATCAGGACTGTAAACAGAAGGCCAAGCCTTGTCCCAACATCAGGACTGTAAACAGAAGGCCAAGCTTTGCCCCAACATCAGAACTGTAAACAGAAGGCCAAGCCTTATTCCAACATCAGGACTGTAAACAGAAGGCCAAGCCTTGTCCCAACATCAGAACTGTAAATAGAAGGCCGATCCTTGTCCCAACATTAGAACTGTAAACAGAAGGCCAAGCCTTGTCCCAACATCAGAACTGTAAACAGAAGGCCAAGCCTTATTCCAACATCAGGACTGTAAACAGAAGGCCAAGCATTGGCCCAACATCAGAACTGTAAACAGCCGGCCAAGCCTTGCCCCAACATCAGAACTATAAACAGAAGGCTGATACATGTTCCACATTAGAACTGTATACAAAAGGCCGAGCATTGTACAAAAATGGATCTCCAAAAGGAGGCCGAGTACTTTAGGAGGTGGAATACTGGCCCACATTGTATACATTACTGTAACAGCAATTGGACCCGGCGCTTCCGGGTCCCAGTATACCTAACACATTCTACTTAATGTCCAGTATGTGCTTACAAATAAAAGGAAACATATGTTTTAGGCAACAATTCAATTAATACCATAGCTTGTGATGTGAAGAGTACTAAAAATTTAATTTTCCCTGTCGATATTATTCCAATGTGTCTGGCTAGACGTGTGTACCACCACCAGCTCCGGACACAGGCGGCAAGTCCCCCGCCACCCCACGAGTTATCGTAACACTGATCGTCTGTTTCCTTCACTAAGCACTCGTGGACCCTCGCGATTCGCGCTAACGATGTCCTGATTAAATCATGGTTTGTCACTCGCTCTCTGACTGCGTACTCTTCCGGGCTTGACACCCGGTCACATGGTGCAGACACCTTTGGTCACTCCCAGACGGATCAGACTGACCCCACCGTATATCTTCTCAACTATCCACGTCAATCAGACTCTTGAAAAGGTTATCGTGATATATTAATTTCTAAACACACAGAAACCACAAGAGATGACTAATTATGTTACATTAATATGTTTTGTCGATATATTTATATGGCAAGTGCATCTCCCAGCGAGCAAAATTAGCCTATTGGTGAGATCAATGTGCTACCGATGAGAGAATCGAGGGGAGATAACTCGCGCATATGGAATACATTCATAAAATTCCAAGCACTTATTGACCTTCGGAATCTGACCGAAATCATTGCGTTTGAAACTGCAGTTTGATGGGCCCCTGGTCTAAATCGGAGAAGTGGTGTAATCCACGGATAACAGTGGGTAATCGATGTCAACTAGAAGTAGCAGTCTTTGCTCCATTGTGATGCCGCCGCCCCTCAAACAGGCACACGACGATTGGGCGCGTAATACACCAGATACAACTTATACGATAGCAGGAACAATGATTTTTTTTTTTTATTTCAAGTTTAGGAATGGCCTCATCATTTACTTGTCTAGTTGTGTTCACGTAGACGAGCTTTCTTTGACCCGGGGCGTACAAAGAAGACGTAAATTACGCAAAAGCCGAATACACAGGCGCTATCTTGAGATAGTTTGTTGAAAATCGATACGTACACATAAACAAACGCAGGCAAAACAGTTAGCGCTCCTCCCGCAAGACCTGTACTCTTACCTACTGATCTACTAGTGTAGGAAAGCGCAGCAAGGGACGCAACTGCTGCTATTGTTCGTGAGTGGACGAGAGGACAGAACAACGTTTTGAGTGACCCCTTGTATTAATATAGATACGTGATAACTGTCAGGTATGATAACAGTAAGATGTGATGTCGTGTATAAAAGAAACGTGATAGCTGCCAGGTGTGAAAACAGTGACATGTGATGTCAGATATGTGATAACAGTTATATACGACACGTGATAGCTGTCGGGTACGATAACAGTTATATATACGACACGTGATAGCTGTCAGGTGGGATAACAGTCAGATGTGATGTCAAATGTATACGACACGTGATAGCTGTCAGATGTGATAACAGTCAGATGTGATGTCAGATATATATACGACACGTGATAGGTGTCAGGTGTGATAACAATACGATGTGATACAGTTCATGTTTATAAACGTGAATCAACTGTTGTTTCCATGTGTGATAGCTGGCAGGTCACCTCATCACTGTAGCGCTATCAGTTTTGTACAGTCAGTTTAGCAGCTGTGATATCTGTTTACCAATGGTTCGTGAATACTGATGAATGGTTTATAGTCTGATGATGAGAGTTTATATATGTATATACCGATGAAGCTTTTACTCTTAAAACAGTTTATATATATTGATAAAGCTTTATAAACTTATGATGGTTTAAGTAAGGTATGTTGGAGGTTTGTAATGTGGTGAAGGTTTATACATGTGATATTATGAGGTTTATAATATGGTGAAGGTTTATATTCAGCTGAAACTTTAAAGGCTGGTGAATGTTAATGGTTGGATGAAGATTTATGATCTGATGAAAGTTTATAGTTTGGGAAATGTTTATAGACTGATGAAGACTTTTTTTCTGTGAAAGGTTTGAAGTCTAGTGGAGCTTTATAGTCTGATGAAGGTTTCTAAATGTGATGTATGTTTGTAGTCTGACGACGATCCATATTCGAATGAAAGTCTTGTGAAGGTTTAAAGGTTGATGAAGGTTTTTAATCTGGTGAAGGTTTAAAACTCATGAAAGTATATACATTGAAGGTTACGATCTGACGAAGGTTTATAATCTGCTGAAGTTATAGTCTAACGAAGGTTTATAATCTGGTGACGTTATAGTCTAACGAAGGTTTATAATCTGGTGAAGTTATAGTCTAACGAAGGTTTATAATCTGGTGAAGTTATAGTCTAACGACGGTTTATAATCTGGTGAAGTTATAGTCTCACGAAGGTTTACAATCTGGTGAAGTTATAGTCTAACGAAGGTTTATAATCTGGTGAAGTTATAGTCTCACGAAGGTTTATAATCTGGTGAAGTTATAGTCTAACGACGGTTTATAATCTGGTGAAGTTATAGTCTAACGAAGGTTTATAATCTGGTGAGGTTATTGTCTCACGAAGGTTTATAATCTGGTGAAGTTATAGTCTAACGGAGATTTATACGTTCGACGAAGGTTTAAAACTCATGAAGGTTTGTATTCTGGTGAAATTTAATAATCTAGTGAATTTATAAATTCTAACGAAGGTTTATAATGTGGTGAAAGTTAATAGTTTGATGTTAGCGATGAAATAATTAAATAACTGTGTACAAGTGATGGTGATATTTTCCATTGTACACAACACGCCATCCTCCACATAT
The DNA here is from genome assembly GCF_002113885.1 of Mizuhopecten yessoensis. Lineage (NCBI taxonomy): Eukaryota > Metazoa > Mollusca > Bivalvia > Pectinida > Pectinidae > Mizuhopecten > Mizuhopecten yessoensis. The sequence goes on along the minus strand of NW_018408365.1, from coordinate 93,630 downwards.
GAGTGTCTCACAAGCAACCGTTGTTGTTCCATCTTATCGATTACATGCTCACAGGCATCACAATAAGGAAACAAAATATTTCATTGTTTTTTTTTATAGATTTTTACAAAACTGTTTTATAAAAGCAGGCAGTTATGAACTTCGAGAACATTCTGTATTTAAGGAAATTTTCATCCAGAATTATCATGGTTTGCTTGAAATTGGATTGCGTAAAAAACACTACGCACTAAACAAATTGTTAAATGCATTATATTAAGCAGTTAACACATTCTGCTATATTTAACGCAGTAAACACACTGTGGAATACGTTATGTAGTTAAAACACTGCGGAAAACGTTACGTAGTTAACACACCTCGGAGTACGTCACGTAGTTAACAAACTGTGGAATACGTTACGTAGTTAACATACTTCGGAGTACGTTACGTAGTTAACAAACTTCGGAGTACGTTACGTAGTTAACAAACTGTGGAATATGTTACGTAGTTAACATACTTCGGAGTTCGTTACATAGTTAACAAACTATGAAATACGTAACTTAGTTAACATACTTCGGAGTAAGTAACGTGGTTAACAAACCGTGGAATACGTAACGTAGTTAACATACTTCGGAGTATGTTACGTAGTTAACATGCTTCGGAGTATGTAACGTAGTTAACATACTTCGGAGTATGTTACGTAGTTAACATACTTCGGAGTACGTTACGTAGTTTACATACTTCGGAGTACGTTACGTAGCTAACATGCTTCGGAGTACGTTACGTAGTTAACATACTGCGGAGTATGTTACGTAGTTAACATGCTTCGGAGTATGTACCGTAGTTAACATACTTCGGAGTACGTTACGTAGTTAACATACTTCGGAGTACGTTACGTAGTTAACATGCTTCGGAGTACGTTACGTAGTTAACATACTTCGGAGTATGTTACGTAGTTAACATGCTTCGGAGTATGTAACGTAGTTAACATACTTCGGAGTACGTTACGTAGTTAACATACTTTGGAGTACGTTACGTAGTTAACATACTTCGGAGTACGTTACGTAGTTTACATACTTCGGAGTACGTTACGTAGCTAACATGCTTCGGAGTACGTTACGTAGTTAACATGCTTCGGAGTACGTTACGTAGTTAACATACTTCGGAGTTCGTGACGTAGTTAACATACTTCGGAGTACGTTACGTAATTAACATACTTCGAAGTACGTTACGTAATTAACATACTTTGGAGTACGTTACGTAGTTAACAAACTGTGGAATAGGTAACGTAGTTAACATACTTCGGAGTTCGTGACGTAGTTAACATACTTCGGAGTACGTTACGTAGTTAACATACTTCGGAGTACGTTACGTAGTTAACATACTT
>NW_018408365.1:42913-90203 GCF_002113885.1 Mizuhopecten yessoensis | reverse complement strand
TACGTAGTTAACATACTTCGGAGTACGTTACGTAGTTAACATACTTTGGAGTACGTTACGTAGTTAACAAACTGTGGAATACGTAACGTAGTTAACATACTTCGGAGTACGTTACGTAGTTAACATACTTCGGAGTACGTTACGTAGTTAACAAACTGTGGAATACGTTACGTAGTTAACATACTTCGGGGTCTTGCCATAATTTGTCTCGGTGAAAAAGAAAACGTATAAGAAATGTTCCCCGTGTATTCGGCTGCTTGTGTGCGTCTTCCACCCAACAAAGCTTTATCTGACAAGCATGCATGTCACACGTGTATATGCAGACGTACAGACAATGACAATGACAATTGTTTTATTCTCATAAACAATACAGTGTAGAGAATACATATATACAAATGGGTGGCAATAATACATGGTGAAACGGGATTGAGTAATACTCCTTTACATAATCCGCCGATAAACGAACATAAGTTGTAGAATGTAGATAAAAAAAACCCGGCTAAACTCGACTACAGGATATGTTAAGACCTTAAGCGCATTGATCATAATTGCATCATAACTAGGTTGGCTCCTCGCGATCAATAGTGTGATACTAGAGGGTCCCAGTCACACTGCTAGTAAATGCTCTTGAAATGAAGCCATCTTCAGTCACTACAAATTGTCTCCGATCGAAGTTGACATGCCTTTTCTCATGTTACACTCTCGGGAACACTTATTTATAATGACCGAATACGAAACTAAATTGCCAGCTTATAATAGAATATATATTTGCATTTCATCCAATATATTTGCATGAAGATCCAGTATTTTATTTCAGTGTAATGCGAACAGGTTTTGGCCTTATTCCCAGTAGTGAGCATGACGGAGCTTTTTAAAGCGAACCCAGATGTCGTATTACAGAGATTTATTACACAAAAAACATTACGCAATCAGGAATAAAAATCTCTTTATATCTCGTGTTGGGCATATACACCCTCGCAGTGAGCGGTCGGACCTTGATATAGGACGGCGTGCCCCCGGGGGGGAACATCATGAGATTTTGGTCAAAGTACGAGGAAGCAACCCTTATGTACATACAAAGATATACCGAAATTATGAGTACACGAACGACCCAATAACATAGAAACATACCTATATGTTACGAATGCCAAAATGACAGTGCAGAGAGTTCACAGGTACAATTACGACAGTAATGTAGAGTTATACCGAAATAACCGATACAGATACAATGTAGGCAGAGAGATCATGTACGGACGGTAAAGAAGGACACATGCCGCGGTGCTGATTCTAACAGTAGCGGACTTACCGAGTTAGCAACTCATCCATCAAACGAAAATTAATTGAAATTTCTGAACTGAAAGGTTATCTTTGATATCGATTTTTACAAGTCGGCAGGTTCTGACATTCCCGAAATTGAACGAATGTGCAAATGGTACGACATTGGCCAGCAAGACGCGCATGATCTTGTCGACGACGCCGTCTAGAAGCAAAACGCCACCTAGCAATCAGTACGTCAACTGCAGACTGACCAAGCTCATTAACAAAGTATAAACAACATCGCGTGAATTTTTATACCATTTCTGTAACTTTTAATCCATTAACAGTGCCTAGCGTATAACGGTGAGTCTTTTACTGTGACATATATGGTACTTTTCTGCATTGGATTAACCCTCGGGACCGGTCATTTACCATTTTGTACATGTATCGTCATCAATACTATATAGTGCAGGTGTGCACTTGTGTGATGCCCGCAAGACAGGAACCTCTCGATGTTGTAGCCCTTTCGTACTAATAAACCTTTTTGTTTAGCTTACTTTAACATAAAAGCTGAGTGTCTACTGTAAAACTCCCTTTAATATGTATAACCTGCACGTCATTTTGCTGTTCAACTCACTTAGACATGTATAACCTGCACGTCATTTCACTGTTTAGCTCACTTAGACATGTATAACCTGCACGTCATTTCACTGTTTAGCTCACTTAGACATGTATAACCTGCACGTCATTTCACTGTTTAGCTCACTTAGACATGTATAACCTGCACGTCATTTCACTGTTTAGCTCACTTAGACATGTATAACCTGCACGTCATTTCACTGTTTAGCTCACTTAGACATGTATAACCTGCACGTCATTTCACTGTTTAGCTCACTTAGACATGTATAACCTGCACGTCATTTCACTGTTTAGCTCACTTAGACATGTATAACCTGCACGTCATTTCACTGTTTAGCTCACTTAGACATGTATAACCTGCACGTCATTTCACTGTTTAGCTCACTTAGACATGTATAACCTGCACGTCATTTCACTGTTTAGCTCACTTAGACATGTATAACCTGCACGTCATTTCACTGTTTAGCTCACTTAGACATGTATAACCTGCACGTCATTTCACTGTTTAGCTCACTTAGACATGTATAACCTGCACGTCATTTCACTGTTTAGCTCACTTAGACATGTATAACCTGCACGTCATTTCACTGTTTAGCTCACTTAGACATGTATAACCTGCACGTCATTTCACTGTTTAGCTCACTTAGACATGTATAACCTGCACGTCATTTCACTGTTTAGCTCACTTAGACATGTATAACCTGCACGTCATTTCACTGTTTAGCTCACTTAGACATGTATAACCTGCACGTCATTTCACTGTTTAGCTCACTTAGACATGTATAACCTGCACGTCATTTCACTGTTTAGCTCACTTAGACATGTATAACCTGCACGTCATTTCACTGTTTAGCTCACTTAGACATGTATAACCTGCACGTCATTTCACTGTTTAGCTCACTTAGACATGTATAACCTGCACGTCATTTCACTGTTTAGCTCACTTAGACATGTATAACCTGCACGTCATTTCACTGTTTAGCTCACTTAGACATGTATAACCTGCACGTCATTTCACTGTTTAGCTCACTTAGACATGTATAACCTGCACGTCATTTCACTGTTTAGCTCACTTAGACATGTATAACCTGCACGTCATTTCACTGTTTAGCTCACTTAGACATGTATAACCTGCACGTCATTTCACTGTTTAGCTCACTTAGACATGTATAACCTGCACGTCATTTCACTGTTTAGCTCACTTAGACATGTATAACCTGCACGTCATTTCACTGTTTAGCTCACTTAGACATGTATAACCTGCACGTCATTTCACTGTTTAGCTCACTTAGACATGTATAACCTGCACGTCATTTCACTGTTTAGCTCACTTAGACATGTATAACCTGCACGTCATTTCACTGTTTAGCTCACTTAGACATGTATAACCTGCACGTCATTTCACTGTTTAGCTCACTTAGACATGTATAACCTGCACGTCATTTCACTGTTTAGCTCACTTAGACATGTATAACCTGCACGTCATTTCACTGTTTAGCTCACTTAGACATGTATAACCTGCACGTCATTTCACTGTTTAGCTCACTTAGACATGTATAACCTGCACGTCATTTCACTGTTTAGCTCACTTAGACATGTATAACCTGCACGTCATTTCACTGTTTAGCTCACTTAGACATGTATAACCTGCACGTCATTTCACTGTTTAGCTCACTTAGACATGTATAACCTGCACGTCATTTCACTGTTTAGCTCACTTAGACATGTATAACCTGCACGTCATTTCACTGTTTAGCTCACTTAGACATGTATAACCTGCACGTCATTTCACTGTTTAGCTCACTTAGACATGTATAACCTGCACGTCATTTCACTGTTTAGCTCACTTAGACATGTATAACCTGCACGTCATTTCACTGTTTAGCTCACTTAGACATGTATAACCTGCACGTCATTTCACTGTTTAGCTCACTTAGACATGTATAACCTGCACGTCATTTCACTGTTTAGCTCACTTAGACATGTATAACCTGCACGTCATTTCACTGTTTAGCTCACTTAGACATGTATAACCTGCACGTCATTTCACTGTTTAGCTCACTTAGACATGTATAACCTGCACGTCATTTCACTGTTTAGCTCACTTAGACATGTATAACCTGCACGTCATTTCACTGTTTAGCTCACTTAGACATGTATAACCTGCACGTCATTTCACTGTTTAGCTCACTTAGACATGTATAACCTGCACGTCATTTCACTGTTTAGCTCACTTAGACATGTATAACCTGCACGTCATTTCACTGTTTAGCTCACTTAGACATGTATAACCTGCACGTCATTTCACTGTTTAGCTCACTTAGACATGTATAACCTGCACGTCATTTCACTGTTTAGCTCACTTAGACATGTATAACCTGCACGTCATTTCACTGTTTAGCTCACTTAGACATGTATAACCTGCACGTCATTTCACTGTTTAGCTCACTTAGACATGTATAACCTGCACGTCATTTCACTGTTTAGCTCACTTAGACATGTATAACCTGCACGTCATTTCACTGTTTAGCTCACTTAGACATGTATAACCTGCACGTCATTTCACTGTTTAGCTCACTTAGACATGTATAACCTGCACGTCATTTCACTGTTTAGCTCACTTAGACATGTATAACCTGCACGTCATTTCACTGTTTAGCTCACTTAGACATGTATAACCTGCACGTCATTTCACTGTTTAGCTCACTTAGACATGTATAACCTGCACGTCATTTCACTGTTTAGCTCACTTAGACATGTATAACCTGCACGTCATTTCACTGTTTAGCTCACTTAGACATGTATAACCTGCACGTCATTTCACTGTTTAGCTCACTTAGACATGTATAACCTGCACGTCATTTCACTGTTTAGCTCACTTAGACATGTATAACCTGCACGTCATTTCACTGTTTAGCTCACTTAGACATGTATAACCTGCACGTCATTTCACTGTTTAGCTCACTTAGACATGTATAACCTGCACGTCATTTCACTGTTTAGCTCACTTAGACATGTATAACCTGCACGTCATTTCACTGTTTAGCTCACTTAGACATGTATAACCTGCACGTCATTTCACTGTTTAGCTCACTTAGACATGTATAACCTGCACGTCATTTCACTGTTTAGCTCACTTAGACATGTATAACCTGCACGTCATTTCACTGTTTAGCTCACTTAGACATGTATAACCTGCACGTCATTTCACTGTTTAGCTCACTTAGACATGTATAACCTGCACGTCATTTCACTGTTTAGCTCACTTAGACATGTATAACCTGCACGTCATTTCACTGTTTAGCTCACTTAGACATGTATAACCTGCACGTCATTTCACTGTTTAGCTCACTTAGACATGTATAACCTGCACGTCATTTCACTGTTTAGCTCACTTAGACATGTATAACCTGCACGTCATTTCACTGTTTAGCTCACTTAGACATGTATAACCTGCACGTCATTTCACTGTTTAGCTCACTTAGACATGTATAACCTGCACGTCATTTCACTGTTTAGCTCACTTAGACATGTATAACCTGCACGTCATTTCACTGTTTAGCTCACTTAGACATGTATAACCTGCACGTCATTTCACTGTTTAGCTCACTTAGACATGTATAACCTGCACGTCATTTCACTGTTTAGCTCACTTAGACATGTATAACCTGCACGTCATTTCACTGTTTAGCTCACTTAGACATGTATAACCTGCACGTCATTTCACTGTTTAGCTCACTTAGACATGTATAACCTGCACGTCATTTCACTGTTTAGCTCACTTAGACATGTATAACCTGCACGTCATTTCACTGTTTAGCTCACTTAGACATGTATAACCTGCACGTCATTTCACTGTTTAGCTCACTTAGACATGTATAACCTGCACGTCATTTCACTGTTTAGCTCACTTAGACATGTATAACCTGCACGTCATTTCACTGTTTAGCTCACTTAGACATGTATAACCTGCACGTCATTTCACTGTTTAGCTCACTTAGACATACGTCCTGAATGTTACCTGCTTTTAAGCTCACTTTTGCATGTACAACCTGAATATTACTTACTATTTAGCTCACTTAGACATATACAACCTGAATGTAATCTGCTGTTAAGCTCACTTAGATATTCAAACGTGGGCGTCAAGCTGACGGAAAATGAACTACAAGTGACCAAAATCAGAACAAAATGTAGCTACACATTCCATTAAAGGAACGCATTTCCGCCCACCATAAGGAGTACAACTGTATGTAAGCGGATGCAGGGTGATAAATTGGTTCGCTTGGAGCAGCAGTTTGATTTGTACACGTAAGTCACTTAGTGTGTCTGCATTGAACCTCCCAGTAGTAAAGCAATTTGAGGGATTAACAGGTTTTTCTTTTTTTCTTTTGAACTCTCACCGACATTTCACATCCAAAGACATATGTACTCGGGCCTGACGTAACTATATACATTTTGTACTTTAGTCTCAGACCTGTAAGCGAAGATTTACGACTTCGTGAAAAATCGTAATGACGTCATTTATAACAGAAGATGTAATGTGTATGCATTTTATTTATATATTGTCGTGCTATATATATTTAAAGATAAAATCATTTAATCAAATACATATATTTATCCATCTTTAAAATTGACGTTGCTTAGTTGCTATCGGGTATAAAATGAGAGATTGTCAATAAGATCAGGTGGTAGATATTTTGCTACCATGTCTCTGAGATAAATGTACATGTAAAGATAACATTTTGTTCTTTTAATGAAAATATCCATTAATGATTGAATTCATGTTTTTCTTCAATTTTTGTATAAAGTGCTCTGATTCGGTTAGGAATTTAAAATGCGTCAACTTTAGTAGAGAACGTACACTAGATAGGTAAACACGTGACCTCGGATGTCAACTGTATTACATGTAGCTTTTACCCCTGAAATAGTATGTGAAAATACATTTCAACATCTCCAACACGCATCACGTGATATCTGAAGCATTATGGAAATACCAAAATAGTAGGTGCAAAACTAGAAATGAAACATAACTACATTGTAAGGCCATTATTGCATATCATCGGCTTGAATGATTGGTAATAAAGAAAATAAAGTATATATATTTGAAAAGAATGGTTAATATTGATTAAAACGCGTATTCGATAGTGCTACGGAAATACTCACAAACAAACGTAATACAAACATGTATGTGTTATTCCTTCGGAAACACTCAACATTATAGCAAATACGGCTGGTACGGACGCGACACCGAGTCCTAGAACGCACGAGGATAATAGTGTTCCGATCCAGGCAGTTGATATTGATTGCCCATTTCAGATGTGTATTTCACATTGTTGCAGTTCTATTGCGTTCCAATGACGTTTCATTGTTTACTCCGTCCGTGAGCCAGATTCTGCACCGGCTGACATGTCATATCTCTTTGTGATCGTTTTCACATTTGGCAGGAAGATTTCAGAAATTGCAGTTTCCAAATTTGCCAGAAGAGTAACTTGAACTTTTGGCGGTAGATCTTCTATAGGCCATGTTGAAAACGAGGACTGTTTGGTTTGGAGTCACTTAAAATTGCAAATTAAAAAGTCTCAAAACGAAAAAGGATAGAATTTAAACCGTTAACTGAGCCACCTTTGTTTTCATTTCGGGAAAACATCGTACGATACATAATGTAGGTGTTTTAGTAACTAAGGAAGAAAATAGTCTATACTTATTTCACTCAACATTTCAAAATGCTGTATATAATCTTACAAAAATGTTTGATAAAATAAGAACAGTAAACATATGGTATGTAAGACGGTAAAAATGTAAGTTAATATAAAAAATAATAATCGGCGTATGTACAAATCCAAACATAAGATATAATAACAAAGGTATACGTGTGAGAAAAATGTTTCTTTAGAGCATGTTCAAGAATATGCATTTTCATAACATTTTAATATGTACACAATTCACTGTTGGAAATCATCCATTTAATAGTTATTTTTCACTGCAGTTAAAATGTCAAACTTATATTTTCGCCAGTCAATAACAATACTCTGATGGATTAAATTCAATGAAAATAAAAAATAAAAAAACAATTCATATAAATATAATTACCACATTGAAAACTTGAAATGTGTGTAATTTCAATATCGTAAATTCTATCGTTTTATTTTGAAAACTTCTTCTTAGATCTACAAAGGCAGTGCTATAACAAAATGATTGAACGACATTTTTCAATGTTCATAAGGGAAAGAACATTGAAAATGCCGTTAAGGCATTCTGCAATTGTACAAATGTATTTACATTTTAGATTTAAGATTATTGATATCAATATAGGTATTCCCTTATATTTGAGACATTGAAGTCTCTGCGTCGTCAGTGCAGACGAGATTCCAGGAACAGCCTAACGTTACCAAAATGTTTGCTTCTAATGTTATGGGGGGGGGGCTTCAAAATAACACCTGATCAAATTGTGTTCATAGCCCCATCAACGTAACATCTTCTTGTCATTCCTATATAGAAACTTGCAGTGGAAATGGAAATGTAACTCTCTGCTTTGTTTAAGGTAATGTGTTTTGATTATCCGTAAGATATATTGACTTAAAACTTGGTGTAACTAAGGTATAATGACTTTTAACTTGGTTTAAGTAAGGTATATTGACGGTAAACTTGGTTTAAGTAAGGCATATTGACGTTAAACTTGGTGTAAGTAAGGTATATTGACGTTAAACTTGGTTTAAGTAAGGTATATTGACGTTAAACTTGGTGTAAGTAAGGTATATTGACGTTAAACTTGGTGTAAGTAAGGTATATTGACGTTAAACTTGGTGTAAGTAAGGTATATTGACGTTAAACTTGGTGTAAGTAAGGTATATTGACGTTAAACTTGGTGTAAGTAAGGTATATTGACGTTAAACTTGGTGTAAGTAAGGTATATTGACGTTAAACTTGGTGTAAGTAAGGTATATTGACGTTAAACTTGGTGTAAGTAAGGTATATTGACGTTAAACTTGGTGTAAGTAAGGTACATTGACGTTAAACTTGGTGTAAGTAAGGTATATTGACGTTAAACTTGGTGTAAGTAAGGTATATTGACGTTAAACTTGGTGTAAGTAAGGTATATTGACGTTAAACTTGGTGTAAGTAAGGTATATTGACGTTAAACTTGGTGTAAGTAAGGTATATTGACGTTAAACTTGGTGTAAGTAAGGTATATTGACGTTAAACTTGGTGTAAGTAAGGTATATTGACGTTAAACTTGGTGTAAGTAAGGTATATTGACGTTAAACTTGGTGTAAGTAAGGTATATTGACGTTAAACTTGGTGTAAGTAAGGTATATTGACGTTAAACTTGGTGTAAGTAAGGTATATTGACGTTAAACTTGGTGTAAGTAAGGTATATTGACGTTAAACTTGGTGTAAGTAAGGTATATTGACGTTAAACTTGGTGTAAGTAAGGTATATTGACGTTAAACTTGGTGTAAGTAAGGTATATTGACGTTAAACTTGGTGTAAGTAAGGTATATTGACGTTAAACTTGGTGTAAGTAAGGTATATTGACGTTAAACTTGGTGTAAGTAAGGTATATTGACGTTAAACTTGGTGTAAGTAAGGTATATTGACGTTAAACTTGGTGTAAGTAAGGTATATTGACGTTAAACTTGGTGTAAGTAAGGTATATTGACGTTAAACTTGGTGTAAGTAAGGTATATTGACGTTAAACTTGGTGTAAGTAAGGTATATTGACGTTAAACTTGGTGTAAGTAAGGTATATTGACGTTAAACTTGGTGTAAGTAAGGTATATTGACGTTAAACTTGGTGTAAGTAAGGTATATTGACGTTAAACTTGGTGTAAGTAAGGTATATTGACGTTAAACTTGGTATAAGTAAGGTATATTGACGTTAAACTGGGTGTAAGTAAGGTACATTGACGTTAAACTTGGTTTAAGTAAGGTAGTGTCGGTAATGTACGTTGCTTCTCTTCTACGTGCTTGTGTTCATAGAAGATTCATTCATTTATGCAATGCCTATATGCCTAATTGTGTGATCGCAGTCACAATGTCACCCTAACAACGCGTTGTGACGTCGTCCCGTGTTAATGTGTGACAGTGCAAAGGAAGGAATTTTACAGTTGCCCACCTCCAACAAATGTAGTGTGTCGTCCTACAAAAACATCAACCTCGCGGGAATCACGGGCATGCTTTACTAGATGTTGGAAAAAGAACTGTATATCCTACCAAACCGGCGTCCTGTTTTTGATTAAAACAGTGTATCTTATGAAGGAACAAGCTGTTCTAATCAACCCAATGTTTGTAGAGAATTAATATCTGCACAAGTATAATACGCAGAGACAGTTCATGTGCATGTAATCATTTGACATGAGAGCATGTGACTGCATTAAATCATGCACGAGCACAGCCATGGGCTTTAGAAGCATATTATCTGACCGTGTAAACATTTAGAGCATTCAGATCCCAACTCGTTAATCAATTATGTAGAAATAGACGAAGGATGTGTCCTGGTACACCGTCCTGTTTTATGTCTTACCATTTTTTCGAGCATAGGATCATTGATGTACCTCATGTTCCGCACAGGAGAAAGCAACGGGGTTGCCTAGTACTTAGATCAATATCAAATGATTGGAATTTAATTATGACATTTTCTCCACTTCCAAATAATACTCATTAAAGATATGTTTGTATCTGTATGATCAGGGGTCACTCTCAGATCAAAGGTCACGTGAGGGAAGTTCTTGGCTCTTGATACATTTTCCATTGACAAATTTCATAAATGTATATCAACTCTATTTCTATGTTTTATGTATTTTATAGATCGCGATGGGATTTTAATGTTATAACGCTGGCTACTCTAAGGCTCGTGTTCAGCGAAAATACGCCTAAATGAAACCGATTAAAAATAAACATTAAAGACAAGAAAAAGAAGTCAAACTTTGATCGGTTGATTTGTTTTCGGCAAAATTAAGACGACAGGTGCTATATGATAGTTTAAAAACCTAATACTTACTATTACAGATTGTAACGGACCGTTTTCCTTTGATATAAATAAACCAAACTGCTATGAAATCCCTCCTATTCTACATCCCTCGAATACAACCCTCATATTTCCCTTTACAATTGTACACCCCTCAGACAGATACATCTCCCTATATACCTGTACACCCCTCAGTCACATAAATCCCCCTATATACCTGTACACCCCTCAGACACATACATCCCCCTATATACCTGTCCACCTCTCAAACACATACATTCCCCTATATACCTGCACACCCCTCAGACACATACATCCCCCTATATATATACCTGTACACCCGTCAGACACATACATCCCCTATATAACTGTACACCCATCATACACATACATCCCCCTATATAACTGTAAACCCATCATACACATAAACCTCCCTATATACCTGTACACCCCACAGACACATACATCCCCCTATATACCTGTACACCCGTCAGACACATACATCCCCCTATATAACTGTACACCCCTCGGACACATTGCCTTCTACAACTGTACACCCCTCAGACACATACACCTCCCAATATAACTGTACACCGGTCAGACACATACACCTCCCTATATAACTGTACACCCCTCAGACACATTGCCTTCTACAACTGTACACCCCTCAAACGCATACATCTCCCTATATAACTGTACACCCCTCAGACAAATTGCCTTCTACAATTGTACACCCCTCAGACACATACATCTCCCTATATAACTGTACACCCCTCAGACACATTGCCTTCTACAATTGTACACCCCTCAAACACACACATCTCCCTATATAACTGTACACCTATCAGACACATTGCCTTCTACAATTGTACACCTATCAGACACATTGCCTTCTACAACTGTACACCCCTCAGACAAATTGCCTTCTACAATTGTACAATCCTCAGACACATTGCCTTCTACAATTGTACACCCCTCAGACGCATACGTCTCCCTATATAACTATACACCTATCAGACACATTGCCTTCTACAATTGTACACCCCTCAGACACATCCATCTCCCTATATAACTGTCCACCCCTCAGACACATTGCATTCTACAATTGTACACCCCTCAAACACACACATCTCCCTAAATACATGTACACCCCTCAGACACATCCATCTCCCTATATAACTGTATACCCCTTAGACGCATACATCTCCCTATATAACTATACACCTCTCAGACACATTGCCTTCTACAATTGTACACCCCTCAAACACACACATCTCCCTAAATAAATGTACACCCCTCAGACACATTGCCTTCTACAATTGTACACCCCTTAGACACATACATCTCCTTAAATAAATGTACACCTCTCAGACACATTGCCTTCTACAATTGTACACCCCTCAGACACATACATTTCCCTATATAACTGTATACCCCTTAGACGCATACATCTCCCTATAAAACTGTACACCCCTCGGACACATTGCCTTCTACAATTGTACACCCCTCAGACACATACATCTCCCTATATAACTGTATACCCCTTAGACACATTGCCTTCTACAATTGTACACCCCTCAGACGCATACATCTCCCTATATAACTGTACACCCCTTAGACACATACATCTCCCTAAATAAATGTACACTTCTCAGACACATTGCGCTCTACAATTGTACAACCCTCAGACACATACATTTCCCTATATAACTGTATACCCCTTAGACGCATACATCTCCCTATATAACTGTACACCCCTCGGACACATTGCCTTCTACAATTGTACACCCCTCAGACACATACATCTCCCTATATAACTATACACCTATCAGACACATTGCCTTCTACAATTGTACACCTATCAGACATATTGCCTTCTACAATTGCAAAATCCTTAGACACATTGCCTTCTACAATTGTACAATCCTCAGACACATTGCCTTCTACAATTGTAGAACAGTCAGACACATCAGTACTAGTTCACTGTAGGCAGAGTTGTTAGAGTTTAATTCGTGAGTGTTTACTATCACCTTGTACGTACATGTAGTATCGGTTTCGTCCGACGGTGACGTCAGGTGTAATCCATCAAACCCTATCAGCGTCCTTGTCTTATCAGGTGTCAATGTGTTCACCAGCGGCTGTAGACACTAGTCATTAGTAACACTAGTGAAGTGGTAGCTAATGCCACTGAGGCAATCTTTCACTTTGGAAAGAAGCTGGCAAACTGAGAAGTGCTAAACTGAGACGCGAATCGACTTTGTACGTCGGGTGTGATATCGATATCAGCATGTGAGATCTTGATATCAGCACGCGTGATCTCGATACCAGCACGTGCAATCCCGATATCGGCACGTGTTATTGTTATTGTTATATTGTTATATTGTTATAGATATTGTTATCTCAATATCAGCACCGGCAACCCGATATTTGCATGTGCGATCTCGAAAACAAGTACTTGCGTCTGGATATGCACACGTGCGATCTCGATATCAGCACATGTAATCTCTATATCAACACGTGTAGCCCTAATGTTAGCGTGGGTAATCTCGATAACACGGATCTGTTATCTTGATATGCACAAATATGATCGGGATATTAGCACGCGTTTTTCATACAAACCTATTTTACTGCCACTGAATAGTCAAAGAGATTGGGCAAAAGTTCTCACAACTTAGTAGGCCCTATCCCAGTACGTGTGATCTAGATGTCCGCACATGTGATCAAGATGTCCGCAGTTGTAATCATGGTTTCCACACGTGTACTCTAGATATTCGCACTTGTAATCATGGTAGCCGCAGGTGTATTCTAGTTATCCGCACGTGTGATCTATATATCAGCACTTGTAATCATGGCACATGTATCCGCACGTGTACTTTAGATATCCGCGCTTGTAATCGTGATCTCAGCACGTGTGATAAAGATATCCGCTCGTGTTATCACGAAGACCGTGATAACATGGAAGATCAGCATCACTGAAACCTTAGATTCAGTGTGCTTCTTTACATCGTTACACTGTACATTGCGTTTAAATTTTAACAGTGAATTTCAATTTTGACGTGGCGATTATTTGCTGATTCAACGGTGAAATCGCATTGGTCCCTGGTGGGTGAAACCCTTTCTCTCATTGGTCATTTGGGAATTTGAACACGGTTTCTTATTAGTTTTAATCTTATGAATTGAACAAATTCTAATATATCTCACATCATCGCAGACTGGATCAAGCTGGATGAACAAATATATGATGATATAGCGATATCTTTCGGCTCTAAACGTGGAAGACTTGGAGCATTTTTGATGGTGACGTCTACAGGCGGGCTTGTTGGCATGGTTACAGTGAGACGGGGCGGCGACAGACGACACAGGAGGGTTATAGGGAGGTGTCGTCCTTCTAAAATAACATTTCCATCAAACGAGGAGAGAAAAACGCAATAACGGCAAGATAAGACAAATGGGAGAGGGGAGGGGAGGGGCTAATAACATGCTTTCTCCTCGTCTCCTCACAAGGGACACACTTCAAACGACCCGATTTATCGTCTCCAAAGTAAAAATGCCAAAGCTTCATGAGCGTGTCCACAAAGTGCAAGTTTGTGGCGCGGTAAGCTCGCGCAGCAGGCACGAGCTGGCTTGGAGAACCCGGTCATTCTCCGACAGCCAATCTTCTCCCTAGATATTGAATTTGTGCAGAAATATGAAGTTACCTCATGCAGGTGCCGGCCTGATGTAATCAATGGGCTTTAATATAACTCTTGTTGTAACATTAGCCGTTTTATGGCTCCTATAAGAGAACAGCGGTCCGTACACAACTTATGCAATTTTGAATTTAATATGAAAGCACTGTGAGTTGTACGGTGAATAACCTGATGCTGTAAAACTGTAATTTACATTGCGTCGGACCGCAGGAAGTGGTGGTTGGCCCTCAACAATCTAGAACAGGCGTTAGATTATGATGATAAAGTATGTATCTGTTTAGTATTCCCTTACAAATTCAAAATGGTTTTTGAATATCCCAGCGGTAATCTCAACATGTTGTACTAGAACACGGCAAGTGGTAAACACACGTACATGCTACAGAAACCGGCCCGTAACAGCGGTAATCCGGATTATGTCCAGTCTTGTGGCTCTTCACTTTATTATAGCGATGTTCATTGTAGATAGTATATCTAATACATTCCGGGTTTATTTATGTATTATTTGAAGAACTAGAGTAGGTCGTTGAGGACTTTATGGTCAAGTATATGAACATTTGTATTTATGTGAAAATTAAACGTAAATTGTTTTATCTTCTAATGTGATAGTATTATTCCAGTAAATAGAGTGCCGAATATATGGCTTGGCAACTACGGTTTTAGTTTATTGCAAAAGATAAAATATGGACGGGGCTGAAGTTCATCCAACACGTCAACACCATCGTCAAATAACAGAAAATACAAATGAAACAAATCTGTAAAGATAGATGTTACAGAGCTAGGCCACATAACGGAAACAGTACAATTGAAGGAAAAGCACCCATATTAAAGAGGCCAGAACGGGTAATTAAACATGCCGCAAGTAAGAATTACATTAAGAATTTAATATGTTATCTTCTTACACTTGGCTATGACTATAAATAGGTATAGCACGCATTTTCTGGTGATTGTCGTGACGTTTGCGTTAATTTTCGAGAGAATTTGTCAATCATAATTAAACTGCTACAAGGTGATACTGCACGTCTTCTAATATCCAAATAGCAAATAACCCTTTATTCGTTATTAATATTTGTAGCAAAAACGCAAAAACTAAAATGTCTTCAAATATCGACGTATTCCTATTTGAACACAATATCTTTCGCATAGTGACTTGATTTATGCAGTGCAACCGAAACGAAAAAGAAAATAAAGAAGCTATTGTGTGGAGTCCGTTTACACTTACTTAGTACTATCATAACTAATAGAACACATAAACTGATGTTTGGATTGATCAGAGGTACATGTATAAAACATAAGTAGCGAAGAAGAAATTAATTTAATTTTAAAACCGTTTGCAAGTTACTTCCTACTGTCTGAAGCCTGATGACGGGGTTTAGCATTGATTGTTGCTCCGGTTGTGCCGAACAGACGTTTTACCATAGAAACAAACATGTTTAATTTCCTTTGATTTAAACCTATTTATTGTCAATCTCTGACCACGGGATTAGGCACAAGGTATTCCACCGTATCAACACATACGAACACAAGCTTCATCCGCCGACTTTGGAGCTGTATTAATTTTATTGTGTGGAAGTAATATTTGTCATATATGAAATTGAAATACACAAACAATAGTTTTATTTATTTATTTAAGACATATTACTAATGATTATAGTTAAATGTGTTTTATATCTTTCAAAATGCAACGAAAGCAATTATCTTCGATTTGAGAATACTATTTCAGCCATATTGATCATTGATTGTATTTTCAATACATTGATTCCGATGCAGCTATTGGGCAGAAATTGTAATTTAGCTAGTCTTTGCGAAAGTTTTCAACATTATGTATATACAGTGTATATCAATTCAATAGCTGGGCGGGTAGTGACCAGATAATGAGCGGAGACTCTGTTCAAACAGCAACGAAAATTATTTGCAAACTGTACAGTATAAGTCAGTGCAGCAGATTCTTGCAGAGATTTCACATATTTCGTTCATACTAGAATCGCGATGACATTTGTTCCTTCTTCATATCTTTTAGTTCATCATAGTTAAATGCTGGGAACATAAAACATAACCAGAATATTTTTAACGATAACCTTAATGGCAATTTATTGTACACAATGAAAACTAGTTCCTCGGGAAGTGACTTATATTGTTTTATGGAGGTATATACTGTGAAGAATTAGACTAAAGGGATTGGAACATTGGTTATGAAGTAAAAGCATAAGTTATTGAATAAGGAAACACTGTATTTCAAAATGAATGAAATATATCGATATGTTAGTACATTTGTGTTTAAGTAAATTAAACTTTAACAATATAAAGTTGAAATCAACGGTTTAAATAAAACGAATGAAAACGGGTAGTACCATTTTTATTAAAGTGGGGGGCTAAATACAAAGAAACCTATTGTCTAACGGTTTATACCGTGGTTGTTGTCGTAGGCAGCCACCAAACCTACCATGAGACCTCAAGTGATATTTAAATAATCACATCTTAAAAAATGGGCGTCGCTGTAAATTACTGTTAGGCCATACTAACATTTAAGATCCCGCGTGGACGAGAATACATAGCGCGTGAGTTGCTATATCGAGCGGAGAACACTCACACGTCTGTCCCCATTGGACACATGACCTTTTAACACTGCAATCAATATCACACTGAAACCCACAAGACAGATTGTGACGTCACAAATCCATGGACTGGTATTCGAATTCTGTATATATATATAATGTATCTGATTAAATGCCAGTCAGTTTGCGTCATATTTAAGGACTGAACATGTACAACATCTATAACGTATATGTACACGTCACACAGTTGTGTACATTGAGGAAAGCCAACAGTGTCAGAGTTCCAAGTGCTCATTTCTTCTTACTGAACCGATTGAAAGATTCTGATTGACAACACTTTTTTTTTGTCCTGAGGTTGTTCTTAGTAGAACCCCCGATATTGCAGATTCCGATTTGCTTTGTTATTGACAATATTATGTAGTTGTCACGTCAACAAATTATGATAATAGAATTTTGGCATTAGAAGTTAAGAATGAGAGTAAGAATAAGAAATTTGAAGTAAGACTAAGGAACACGTAAATCCTATTGGTTTTCATTAGTTTATGGGGATACTCTTCAAGATGCTCAGTGTCTTTAAAATAAGCGTTTTGATATTTATGAGTTAGTTACAATCTCACAGCTTTATCTTTTTGGAGTCGTCGTTATTTTCAGAAACAAGCGTACGAACAGCATTTTATTCAAAAACAATGGGTTTCGTGGTAAACATTTCCAGAAAATACTTATGAATGAAATTGGAAACAACTCAGGATTTTCCGTCAAACTACGAAATTATATGACGGAAGGGTCTGATAGGTCTCATATGGAAATTAATCATGTTATTATTAGTATTTATGATCATAGGATAAACTGTCAAACTCATACACCTACAAAGTCACATAAAACGTCAAACTCATACACCTACAATGTCACATAAAACGTCAAAACGTCAAACTCATACACCTACCATGTCACATAAAACGTCAAACTCATACACCTACAATGTCACATAAAACGTCAAACTCATACACCTACCATGTCACACAAAACCTCAAACTCATACACCTACCATATCACACAAAAAATCAAACTCATACACCTACCATGTCACAAAAAACGTAAAAACATCAAACTCATACACCCAATGTCACACAAAACGTCGAACTCATACACCTAACAAGTCACACAAAACGTCAAACTCATCCTCCTACCAGGTCCCACAAAACCTCAAACTCATACACCTACAATGTCACACAAAACGTCAAAACGTCAAACTCATACACCTACAATATCACATAAAACGTCAAACCATCAAACTCATACACCTACCAAGTCACACAAAACGTCAAACTCATACTCCTACCAAGTCACACAAAACCTCAAACTCATACACCAACCATGTCATACAAAACGTTAAAAAGTCAAACCCATATACCTACCATGTCACACAAAACGTCAAACTCATACACCTACCATGTCACACACAACGTCAAACTCATACTCCTAACAAGTCACATAAAACCCCAAACTCATACACCTACCATGTCACACACAACGTCAAACTCATACTCCTAACAAGTCACATAAAACCCCAAACTCATACACCTACCATGTCACACACAACGTCAAACTCATACTCCTAACAAGTCACATAAAACCCCAAACTCATACACCTACCATGTCACACACAACGTCAAACTCATACTCCTAACAAGTCACATAAAACCCCAAACTCATACACCTACCATGTCACATATAACGTCAAACTCATACACCTACAATGTCAAACAAAACGTCGAACTCATACACCTACCATGTCACACAAAACGTCCAACTCATACATTTACCATGTCATACAAAACGTCAAACTCATACCCCTACCATATCACACAAAAAATCAAACCCATACACCTACCATGTCACACAAAATACACCTACCAAGTCACACAAAACATCAAACTCATGCCCCTACCATGTCACACAAAACAGCAAACTCATACACCTACCATGTCACATAAAACGTCAAACTCATACACCTACAATGTCACATAAAACGTCAAAACGTCAAACTCATACACCTACCATATCACACACAAAATCAAACTCATACACCTACCATGTCACATATAACGTCAAACTCATACACCTACAATGTAACACAAAACGTCGAACTCATACACCTACCATGTCACATATAACGTCAAACTCATACACCTACAATGTAACACAAAACGTCGAACTCATACACCTACCAAGCCACACAAAACGTCAAACTCATACATTTACCATGTCATACAAAACGTCAAACTCATACACCTACAATGTCAAACAAAACGTCGAACTCATACACCTACCAAGCCACCCAAAACGTCAAACTCATACTCCTAACAAGTCACATAAAACCCCAAACTCATACACCTACCATGTCGCATAAAACGTCAAACTCATACACCTACAATGTAACACAAAACGTCGAACTCATACACCTACCAAGCCACCCAAAACGTCAAACTCATACTCCTAACAAGTCACATAAAACCTCAAACTCATACCCCTACCATGTCACAAAAAACGTCAAAACATCAAACCCATACCCCTTCCAAGTCACACAAAACGTCAAACTCATACACCTACCATGTCACATAAAACGTCAAACTCATACACCTACAATGTCACACAAAACGTCGAACTCATACACCTACCAAGTCACACAAAACGTCAAACTCATACTCCTAACAAGTCACATAAAACCTCAAACTCATACACCTACCATGTCATACAAAACGTTAAAAAGTCAAACCCATATACCTACCATGTCACACAAAACGTCAAACTCATACATTTACCATGTCATACAAAACGTCAAACTCATACACCTACCATGTCATACAAAACGTCAAACTCATACACCTACCATATCACACAAAACATCAAACTCATACACCTACCATGTCACACAAAACATCAAACTCAAACACCTACGATGTCACACAAAACATCAAACTCATACACCTACCATGTCACACAAAACATCAAACTCATACACCTACCATGTCAAACAAAACATCAAACTCATACACCTACCATGTCAGAAAAAACGTAAAAACATCAAACTCATACACCTACCAAGTCACACAAAACGTCAAACTCATACATCTACCATGTCACACAAAACGTCAAACTCATACGACTACCAGGTAACACAAAACGTCAAAGCGTCAAACTCATACATTTACCATGACACACAAAACCTCAAACTCGTACACCTACCATATCATACAAAACACTAAAAAGTCAAACCCATACACCTACGATGTCACACAAAACATCAAACTCATACGACTACCATGTCACACAAAACATCAAACTCATACTCCTACCATGTCACAAAAAACGTAAAAACATCAAACTCATACACCTACCAAGTCACACAAAACGTCAAACTCATACGACTACCATGTCACACAAAACATCATACTCATACACCTACCATGTCACACAAAACCTCAAACTCATACGACTACCAGGTAACACAAAACGTCAAAGCGTCAAACTCATACAGTTACCATGTCACACAAAACCTCAAACTCGTACCCCTACCATATCATACAAAACATTAAAAAGTCAAACCCATACACCTACCAAGTCACACAAAACGTCAAACTCATACGACTACCATGTCACACAAAACATCAAACTCATACACCTACCATGTCACACAAAACATCAAACTCATACACATACCATGTCATATGCAATGTTTATGCAATGTCAGACTTATACACCTATTACCAAAAACTTGCCTACCATGTCACCTTTACATACCAGCCACGTCACACTTACATGTACATACCACTACAGTGAAATATTACTGCTTACGCATGATCATCTGTTATACCATTAATTTATCATATATCTTTTCTGAAACTCTAACAGACTGGAGCAATAGCGTACAGTTTATGGTTAACGTTTCCTGCAAATACTTATTAAAAATAAAATGGGAAACAACTCGGGATTTTCGTTTCCGCCCAACTTCGAACTCATATGACAGACATTCGAATGTTTTTTTTAAGTTTAAAGCATTCACGTTAGTGTTTGTACGCGAACCCTATGTAAGTATGACGTCTACTTACCAAACGACATACGTCCTATCCTTCTAGGACTCATAATTATTTTCAGAGTCCTAGAAGGACGAAGACAACTATTATGAGTCCTACATGTAGAAGGACGAAACAGCTGTATGATGCAGTGAGATTCAGTTTTGGGTTACTGTATACAAATTACCAAATGTTAAAGGTGCAGTCAGCTGTGTGTGTCCATCTACACACATGGATAGGTCAACCGATAAGATGGCATTGATAATGTCAAGAAATCCTAATTAATACAACATCACAGGTATAAGAATCAACTCACGAGAAACGATATAAACCACAATTTATCATTACAAGTTGTTCATTCCGTTTCTCACAAAACAAAAAAAGGTATACAAAAGCGGTGTGACGTCACATCGCGTGATGTTATTTCACACGTTTATAAGGTGTACTTAACCACGTGATGGTACCTATAGCGGTTATGGGAGAAAAGGGCATTTTTACTGTACCACTCTGAGATAAAGCGTACATGGACATACAACGCCACCTATAGGCGTATGCTGCGTGGAGATATTGATCTGGCTGTAAATCAAGTGAGACTGAACATGCTGTCAGTTGCATGGGTTGACGTGCACATACGTCACGCCTCGTTCGCGCATAAAGCGCCTGTCCCTAACGACGAGCCAGTCCACCGATTGTCGTCCGCGATGCTGAAAGATCAAACTGACGACATTGACACTTTTTACCACATTTTATTGCAGTGATTTCTCATAACTGGAAAGTAGGAAGATCCCCTAGCCAGCCAAACATCAACAGAAAACTAGTCACAATCACCAAGCCAGCCCAGCACGAACAGAAATATATACACTGTGCAATCACCTAGCCATCCCAGCATCATTAGAAAACTAGTCACAATTACCTAGCCAGCCCAGCATCAACAGAAAACTAGTCACAATCACCTAGCCAGCCCAGCACGAACAGAAAACTAGTCACAATTACCTAGCCAGCCCACCACGAACAGAAATCTACCCACAATCACCTAGCCAGTCCAGGGCGAACAGAAATCTACCCACAATCACCTAGCCAGCGCAGCACGAACAGAAATCTACCCACAATCACCTAGCCAGCCAAGCACGAACAGAAATCTACCCACAATCACCAAGCCAGCCC
Organism: Mizuhopecten yessoensis; assembly: GCF_002113885.1. Lineage (NCBI taxonomy): Eukaryota > Metazoa > Mollusca > Bivalvia > Pectinida > Pectinidae > Mizuhopecten > Mizuhopecten yessoensis. Next base: position 67,861 of record NW_018408365.1, on the reverse strand, counting down.
AGCACGAACAGAAATCTACCCACAATCACCAAGCCAGCCCAGCATCAACAGAAATATACCCACAATCACCAAGCCAGCCCAGCACGAACAGAAAACTAGTCACAATCACCAAGCCAGGTTGGGGCTGTTGCTGATATATAGGGAAACTGAAATAGACAGGGAAAATCTCATTTGAGTTTTTATCAAACGAGATTTAGGGAGTTTCCTAATAATCAGACGTATTGGGAATAGGTTTGACCGTCTCTTTATCATATACTCAACATGTTAAACACCACCCGTTTAGCATCACCATAATTTTGTGACGTTATCATATAGTTGCTTGTGGCGTCAAAGTGGGTGATATACTATACAATTTTCTACTTATGATTTCGATTTATTCTCAACTATACAGACCAGGTCAAGTTTTACAATTGTAGTTCATCAAGGCTAACGGCCGAGATAATTCATTCTTGATACGGTCAATTTGGACATACCTCTCAAGCAATCACTGACAGTTATAACGAGTGTCTTCCTGTCAAAGTGTCATTTCGGCCGTTATGTATGAAATTCAATAATTTATTATTGTTTCTTTTGGTGTTCATTGAGTCTTTTGAATCCGAATTACATATTGATATGAAGTTTTATCTGACGTCTGTCTTCTTGTACACAAATTATGCGTGTGTATCGCAGCCGCGTATTAGCTGTTTCAGATAAAACGGAACAATTTATTTATTATTGCGAATTCGACTAATCAGAATTGAGCACAATCAATTGTACAGACATGACCGTGTAATTACAAAGCAGTCTCTGTGTATGATGAAACCGTCTGTATTCAACAGAAATACAAATTCCAAACTCAAATATCCACCATGATATCCTTTTCCCTTAAACAGACAAAATCTTATTTGAACGTAGAGTATAGGTTTAAATTTCACCACGATGCCTTTTCCGCTTTGCGGCATCGGTGTTTTCTAAAATCGTGACGTCACGTCATTGTTGAGCCATTGTTACGTCACGTCCATGTAAAAAAGACCCAGCAATAATGGCTATCTTACATGACCGGATATGAGAGAAATTGTAATTCTGCAATGCACAGACCCACAACATTGCACTTGAACTATAATTCTGACCACAACATTGAACTTTCATTATAATCATGACCGTTTACATTATATATCCATTATTATTTTAACCACCACATTGTGCATCCATTATAATTCTGACCACTAAATTGAACATCTATTATAATTCTGACCACTAAATTGAAGATCTATTATAATTCTTACCACCATATTGTACTTCCATTATTGTTCTGACCACCACATTGTACATCCATTATTATTCTGACCCCAACAATGTACATCAGTTATTATTCTGACCACCATATTGTACTTCCATTATTGTTCTGACCACAAAATTGAACATCCATTACAATTCTGACCACCACATTTTACATCCATTATTTTTCTGACCACCACATTGTACATATATAATAATTCCGATCACCACATTGTACTTCCAGTATAATTCTAACCTCAAAATTGAACATCTATTATAATTCTGACCACTAAATTGAAGATCTATTATAATTCTTACCACCATATTGTACATCCATTATTATTCTGACCGCCAAATTGTACATCCACTATTATTCTGACCACCACATTTTACATCCATTATTTTTCTGACCACCACATTGTACATATATAATAATTCCGATCCCCACATTGTACTTCCATTATAATTCTAACCACAAAATTGAACATCTATTATAATTCTGACCCCTAAATTGAAGATCTATTATAATTCTTACCATCATATTGTACATCCATTATTATTCTGACCGCCAAATTGTACATCCACTATTATTCTGACCACCACATTTTACATCCATTATTTTTCTGACCACCACATTGTACATATATAATAATTCCGATCCCCACATTGTACTTCCATTATAATTCTAACCACAAAATTGAACATCCATTACAATTCTGACCACCACATTGTACATCCATTAGTATTCCGACCGCCACATTGTACATCCACTATTATTCTGACCACCACATTTTACATCCATTATTTTTCTGACCACCACATTGTACATATATAATAATTCCGATCGCCACATTGTACTTCCATTATAATTCTAACCACAAAATTGAACATCCATTACAATTCTGACCACCACATTTTACATCCATTATTTTTCTGACCACCACATTGTACATATATAATAATTCCGACCACCACATTGTACTTCCATTATAATTCTGACCTCAGAATTGAACATCCATTATAATTCTAACCTCAAAATTGAACATCTATTATAATTCTGACCCCTAAATTGAAGATCTATTATAATTCTTACCTCCATATTGTACATCCATTATTATTCTGACCACCACATGGTACATTCATTATAATTCTGACCCCAACAATGTACATCCATTATAATTCTGACCACCACATTGTACGTCCTTTATTGTTATGAGCACCATATTGTACGTTCATTTAAGCATTGAACTGTTTTGTATGGTTAGCGCATTATGTTGTTTGCTTACAAAGCTGTGTCATTCAAATAGATCATAAATACCATACAAAAACAGTTCAATACTTATATTTACGTTTTCTCTGCCTCTTATGTTCTTTTTTAACTTATAATTTATATTTAAAATTAAAAATGCCCGCCTTATCGACAGTCCACACAATTTCGTTCAATAGTTTGAACAGCGTATTGTCGCGTGCTGATTGGCAAACAAAGTAGTAATTTGAAATTTTAACAAACACTTCAATTTTATTCCACAATTCAGTATCAATACAATTGCGTATGATATGTATATAGGGTGATTTAAGTTTATCAAGCTGAGCTGTAGGTTGGATTTTGAAATTGTTGCGATTTTTCCCCGGAACAAATTTCGCGCATGGACAAATACAGTGAACACTGTAAATCCGACCTTGCCCTCCACGAGGGAGTTATATTTGCAAGTAAATTCAAACTTTTCTCTTTGCTCATTTTGTGAAGAATCCAGGCGTGAAATTATTTGTTGATTGTATGGGAATCTTACAACAGTCGGTAGATTCTATAACAGCCTCGTTATTTGACATGTCGTCAGAAACTGAGAAACCGTGGATGCGAAACGCGTGAAACTGATCGCGTTTGAAGTGAGTGATCTTGCGACGGAGCACAGGTTCGTTACAAATGTCTGAAATGTTTATGTGTGCTGTGACTCATATCAGTAGGTCTGTAACATATGTGTCAGTAGGTCTATAGAATATGTGTATTTCAGACATTTGTAACGAATCCCTGTTGATCAGTGCAGTGTAACAGACGATATTTCTGATAAATTACATGAGCGTTAAAATTGCTACCATTGCCGGCATTGGTGATTTCAACCGATGTGCATTTTGTACGATATTGCAGACCTTGGTCTTGGTTTCGTTGAAATACAAGTGTTTAAATACAAGTGTTTTTTATTTTATTTTTTATTTTGCACATAAATTTACAATGACATTGTCAAATCTCATAATGCCCAGCGATATTTCAGCAGCCGTCATGTTTATTTACATTGGATATTGTAGTTCCGGTCAGTGTTGTATTAATACGCTAAGAATTGTGTCTCGTGATGCATGGGAATTAAAGTCCCATCAACGACATAGCTTTCAAAGAGGCTATATAGTGACAATGCCATGCAAATATAAATATTATTGTTATGACCACCACACTGTACGTCCATTATTGTTATGACCACCACATTGTACTTACATTATTGTTATGACCACCACATTGTACTTTCATTATTGTTATGACCACCACATTGTACATCCATTATTGCTATGACTACAGATATTGTACCTCCATTATAATTCTGACAAAAAATGTACATCTATTAAAATTTTAACAAAACAATGTACATTCTCTATTATACTGTCGTCCTATGCTCTCCCACTGTCCCTTACCACGACACTTCCGCCGTACAGGTTACTGTAACCCCGACATTACATTTTAACAACACCACAATTCCGACCATGATATTCCACTTTTGCACTATTTGTGTCACTATAATTCCGACAGAATACTGGCTACTGAATGGAGCTTCTATTTCAAATTTATCCCGAATATATTGGTCCCATATATTTCCCAAGAAAATACCCAGATTTACCAAAAACCAAGTCCAGTGGGTATCGATACTGCCGACACAATGCACTGAAGACAACAAACCCTACCACAAGTAAAGTTCAGTACAACGGACTGTGACATTCCCAGTACACTACAACAAAGGATGCCCTAGCTATAAACTGGGTGACATCATGGCAGGTTCTCCAAATCCCAAAACGAAACCCCTACACAATGTCTCATGCAAAAATCACATTTCTGGTGAGTACAAAAACCTATTTGGCATCGTAAGAAAGAGAAATATTTCCCCTTTCTGTCACAAACCTTCTATACCACGCAAAATGCATTCTCCTCGTGCAGACATAATCTTTGTTTCTTCCTCAAACATGTCATTTGGATGTTTCAAGATTTTGTTAAGTACAGTGTCATTTTTATTCGCATATGCACGATAGCTTGTTTGAACACATTCTGTCCCATTGGCTGGCCAGTTTAAATGTGCTTCTCGGGACACTTCGTGGTTTATGGTTAACATCATCAACAGATAAAAGAAGCTTCACGAATATAAGGGGGATTTGTTTATTTATCTATAGCATTGCAAGCATGTTATCGACATGTATTCGGACGATCTGAAAGATATAGCAAAAAGGCAGCACTGGGTTTTTGGTGAAATCACCTTTTCAGATGTACAGTTATGACAAATCTCTATTCTACACACACAGATATGGAAGGAAAATCTATCCTACACCCATAGGTATAGCATAAATCTTTATTATACAGAGAAATTCATTCTATCCACAATCAAGTCTAATGTGCGTCAATATCGCTAAACACAGCCGACCGTCCCCAACTGTTCCCGGATAGCATCAATGTAGACTTAACGTGTGAACCCCTAACAATATTATAGCTAGGACAGTTTATTGCGCGTGTGGGATATTTGTTTGGTTTTCCCTTTTTTCCTATTTGGTACTTAGTTTGGGATCGTATATTGTCTAACTATTAAATGCTCACTCGCCGAAGTGTGAGAGTACCAACAATAAACGAATATTTCAGACTTATTCACGGTATTGACAAGACGCGCAGTACCGCAAACGTGCCATCATAACATGCACGTGTAATAGCTAACCCAGACACAAAAACGGAATGTTGCTTCTCTCAAGTGGCTCTGGGCCTACATATGGATTTACAGCATACATTACCATGTATAATGTATGTGATGAGACTACGGTAGAGACCAATCACTCCCCTCGGCGCACGCGATCAGTCACACTGCAGGCAACTCAATGCAGGATATACATTTATTTAACTTTTATTTCCCATTCATTTCTCATTGATGTTATTATAACAGTACGTATATTATATGTAAGTCTTTTACCAAAAACAACATATATGTATAGTATGTACAGACAGTTATATGTAAAACAACGTTTCAATTGTATTGGCAATTCCATTCTATCTGGCTGCATATTGTAAAGGTGTAGTCTCATTAGTCATACGCATATCCTTTGCCATATCTGAATAACAATAAAAAAAAGCATATGTACGTGAAATAATGATACCATTTCATTAATGATTGCACGTGCTTTGCGTGTAATAAACGATCACATACTTTGGGATATGCGAGCTATTGATGTAATCATGTTTTTCTATGGGTTTGGTCACGGAACCACACCATGGCCACTTCTTTGTACCCTCAGAGTATCGTATCTGTCTCGCGCGTGCCCTGGGATGGTCAAGGGTGGGCCTGGGGCAGGTATCAGGCCTTGATGTCTGTCAAGTGCCCCAGGTAGGGTCTTGGTGTCTGTTACGTGTCCCAGTGAGAAAAGTTTAGCTTTGACCCAGGGAAAGGCGATATTATCATTGAGAGGGAACGGATCAAAATTTCAAAACAAAAACATAGATATTAAGCATTTGATAAGAAGTATTTTGCCTTATTGCGTGACGATAATTATCGTTTCATCACAAACAAACATTTCTCTTTTTCGTTATTTCGCTACCAAAGACCCAATAGTGAACATAAAGGCGTATGGATGAAAAGAACAGGTCAAACTGATATGGGGTCACGCTGTCGACTGTTACATCGTCTGACCCTCCGCTGTCTCCACGACCAACCCCTTCCCCTCAATCCATGTCCTCAACTCGAACCAGTCCATTTGGTGCTAAATTCACGACCAGAGACAAATGAAAGTACAGTATCCTGGCGGTCCTCTCAATAACAATCAGGCAATTACCATATTTCTCAAACGTTTCTCAATGGAGACCGTTCAAACTACAGACAGTCACAAGTACCCCGCATCACCGGCATCTCACCACGCGCGATTCTTCGCCTGCACATTGATCCAGTCAACATATATATTCGAAGTAGGATTAGTGTATTTTAAAAGAAATGGTTGCACTGTTTGCCAAGAACTTTGCATTGGGCATCTACAAGTGGATTTTGTTGTTGTAAGTTGAGGCTTGTTGGTGATATTGTGTATATTAAACTATACGTAGAGAAAACATGAGAAGAGTTATGGACTTACTATTTCTTTAAAGGAAGAGTTTATTAATATTATTTTATGTATAAAATTAAAAGTATCTTAGTTGACTCTATGTGTTTATATACTCCATTACAGTCTGAAGACTATATCCAAATAACACATTTAAATACATGATCCTAAACTAATACATATTATTTCACCCTCTTACATATATTGATATCGCTTAGTTATACTTTATTGAAAAGCGACAAATATAAATCGCACGGAATGTCATCCGTATTATCAGTACAAGCGTTTTTTGAATGAATTAAGTTAGCAAAGAACAATCAAAGATTCACCAATACTAAATAAACCATTTTATAGGAAATGTATGATTGTGACATCACAATACTCTCTCCATTGCAATTTCTCGAGTAAATATGGCTTCAATTGAAGCATTTGCCACGTGATTCAGATTTCACCAATCACTCACCGATAAACAAATTATCTGTATTTCAGCAGTGATATGAATTGTTCTTTTAAAATGATAATCATTTAGTAACGCTGGTTATACTGCCTGAACAGTGAACAGCTACACGTGCGTAGTGTATAGCTTAATTACAATAGCGACACACGTGTACATAACAAAACGGCGTCGTACTTCAATGACAAAACAATGCATCGAAAAATATAAATAGAAGACTCATGGTTTTTCGTTGAATACAATTACAAATCGCTGTCGTATTCTGTCACACTCATGTACACTGTATATAACGGTATTCAACGGCCAATTATGACGTGCCAAACCTCTTGTGATTTGTTTTAGATTCTGTGGTTCATTCAGTAAAACTCGTGTTCTATATACTAAACCTTGATACGTGTGTTCTAAATCGAGTGATACATTTCGTGAAATTTGTTTTGCATTCAAAAATAATATTTTTTAAATTCGAAAACATGTGTTTTGAGTTTTGCTTTTGAGATGTAAATTCACAAATGGTTTCCGATTCATGTTCATCGCCTGGTGAAACTGATAACCATAGAAATCCTGCACTTGGCTGTTCCGCAATTAGGTAAAACAGTTTGTTTAAAATGTATTTTGAACCAAATGTCACCTCAGAGAACAATAAGATCATAATTTCTTTGTTGGTTTGAACGTGGATATAAGGATTGAAATGTATTTTTAAACCTGTATCTATTAGTGACTCAGAGTTTATGTTAACCATATTACTCTGGTAGAACTGTGAAGGAGTGAGGAAATGGATGTGTTATCTAACAGGAACCGATAAGGAGCGATGCAATGCGTTGGTTATCTGAGGAAACCGCAAAGAATTGGAGTAATGTATTTGGTAAAACCGCGCTGGAGTTGTACAATGCATTCAATATTTGTTAAAACTGCAAAGAATTGACGCAATGCATTGGTTATAATGAAGGAACAGCAAAGGATTTACGCTATGCATTGGTTATAATGAAGGAACCGCAAAGGATTGACGCTATGTATTGGTTATTTGGTAAAACTAAAACTAAAAAGGAGTGGCATAACACATTGAATAGTTGATAAAACCGCAAAGGAGTTGCACAATGTATTCCTTTTTAGGTAAAAGCTGCGAAGGAGTGAAACAATGCATTGTTGATCTGTTAAAAACGCAAAGGCGACGCGCATTGCATCGTTTATTTGAGGAAGATTTTGAAGAAAAATGTAAAGCAGTGTCGCAATGCATTGGAAATCTGGTAAAACTGCCAAGGAGTGATGCAATTACGTTTCTTATCTGGTAGAACCGTAGAACCGCAAAGGGGTTGCGTAACAAATTGCTTGTCTTTTAAATATGCGAAGGTGTGTTGCAATGTACTGTTTTTTTTTGTAAAACCACGATAGAGTGGCGCAGTGCGTTGGGCTTTTAGTAAAACCATAAAGGTGCGAAACAGAGCATTGACTATCTGGTAAACCCGCAAATCATTGGTTATGTTTAAAACGCAAATGAGTGGTTCATCACATCGGTTATCTGCTACCAACGGGAATGAGTGGCTTAATGCATTGCTTATCTGGTAAAACCGCAAAGGAGTGGTGCAACGCATTTGTTGTCTGTTGAAATCGCGAAGGAGTGGTGCGATGAATTTATTATCTGTTACACCCGTGAATGGGTGGCATATTGCATTGGTTATTTGTTAAAAATGTGAAGGAGTAACGCAATGAATCAGTTATCTGTTAGAAAGTGACACGTTGCATCGGTTATCGTTTTAAACCGAGAAAGAGTGACATAGTGCATAACGTATCGGTGAAAACGCAAATGAGAAGCGCAATACATTGGTTAGCTGGTAAAACCTTGAAAGAGTGGCGCAATGAATTATCCATTTGTTAAAACTGTAAAAGAAGAGGCGCAATACATTGGTTAACTGGCAAAACTGTGATGGAAAGGCGCAATGCAATGTTAAGCTGGTAAAACCGCGAAAATGTGGCGTAATGTATGAAGCTATCTGGTAAAACCGCGAAGATGTGGCGTAATGAATTACATGAAGCTATCTGGTAAAGCCGCGAAGGAGTGGTGCAATGAATCAGTTATCTGGTTTAATTGCGAAGCGATGGCACAATACATTGGTTATCTGGTAGAATCTCAATGAATGTCATGTTCATTATAAATCGCATGGCCTAAAATACATTCAATACGAGGTGAGAACATGTTAAGCACGGGCGAGCAAAAGGTACATGGACATCCAGACGTCTAGCACCTCTTACTACCGTGTAGTGAGCCAGAATGTAGTCCAGACTAATTCCTGATAAGACACGGGATGTATACTACACAACGATAGATTACATGTACTTGTAGGTAACATAATGGTAGGTTACCTTTTTGTAAGTCTTCTCGAGGATACAAGATACGAATCAGAAACAAAAATCATGGACTTGTGTATCAAGGTAGTTTTTGAATGGCTTACATATATTATACTACAATATTTTCCTAGATTTTCGTTCAAAATGAAATGTGCTGATGACTAATAATTGGGGTTCCTGCAGCATCAATACTCACACTTATCAACATCTGAAATTACAATTTATCTTCTGTACCTAAATACATCCTCAGAACTAAACAATAAGCGTAATTAATTAAGGTCCGGTAAAAGTGAAATGAAATACATAACTGTGGGCGACTTGACGTCTTACTGTTTTGTAACTGTGGGCGACATGACGTCTTACTGTATTGTAACTGAGTGCGACTTGATGTCTTACTGTGTTGTAACTGTGGGCGACTTGACGTCCTACTTTATTGTAACTGTGGGCGACTTGACGTCTTACTGTATTGTAACTTTGGGCGACTTGACGTCCTACTTTATTGTAACTTTGGGCGACTTGACGTCCTACTTTATTGTAACTTTGGGCGACTTGAGGTCCTACTGTATTGTAACTGTGGGCGACTTGACGTCTTACTGTATTGTAACTTTGGGCGACTTGACGTCCTACTTTATTGTAACTTTGGGCGACTTGACGTCCTACTGTATTGTAACTTTGGGCGACTTGAGGTCCTACTGTATTGTAACTTTGGGCGACTTGACGTCCTACTTTATTGTAACTTTGGGCGACTTGACGTCCTACTGTATTGTCTTAGTCACGTGCAAGTTAGCCCACATCTTGGTCTTTGTTTTTAAAAACGGTTCCAGTGAAATTGATACTTTTTGTTAGGCATTGCTTGTGGAATATATTTGATGTCCATGTAAGTAAATTCCATGTAAACGTTTATTACACATCTAAAGAGCACTATACATCAAAACCATGTTCTACATTATTTGTTGTTATTGTGTTCTGTCCTCGTCCCAAGGGCAATTTGTGTAATTTTGGACTAAACAACAGTGTAAAAGTTCACATTATAGAGACGTCAAATTTAATATATGATAAAATAATATAAATTCAAAAGTATCTACTGCAAATGGATTGGCACTATAAAATACATCTTACAATAAAAGATAAGTTGTATATGTGCATTGACATAAACAATGTATCAATGGCACAGAAACTGTAACAAGGTGTTCATACACGTAGTACATTTGTATATCAACATAGTCTGTCGCGCTTCTGTTTAAAATTGGAGTATTTAATTACAAAATATTTGATTGTCAAAAGGTAGATGTAAGGAATTACATGTACATGTACATACTGATTAATCTATAAACACGTGTGCTATGTAAGAAAACAGATCTGTTCGAGGTTACATTACCGAAACGACTAAGCAATCTGTTGGTATTACCCCTAGTACTAAATGCATCGGTCTTATAAGCAATAACTTTGCGACTTTTCTACATGTACATGTCTATGTATGTATTTCACTGCGTTTTTTCTATTTTGCCTTCAAACTACTTTGTAGTTACAAATATGCAAATAAAAACATTTTGAATTTTTGAATTTATAACCAGATAACCACTCATTCATGTATCAATTTTCCTCAAATAATTCACAAATGCATCAAAATCAAAATCTTTCTGAACATGCCCCGCTTTGTTCTTTTCTTTTTTATTTAGCATAAAATGTTTTGTTCACAAGATATCCTTTAATGGTACATATATGTGTTAAGTATGTGTCCACTACATATTACGCTGATTTAGTGATCTGTGTATTGTGTAACACCAAACCATCCTGATGCTCAAGTTATCTAACGAATATAACTTGTTCTCGATCAATGGATGCGAACTTGGTAGTACTTGTTAACCACAGTACTTCAGTGAACCTATGCTATCAGTAGCCATATTGATAATTACCATCTGACGTCACAAACACAGTATTCAATTAAGCATAAATACAGTAATATTACAATACGCAGCAAAAAGAATAAATATAATAAAACAATTAAATCAAAGATAACAGACAAAAGCAGACGAAAATATTGAGGCTAGTGAGACTTATCAGAGGAATGAAAAGTGATTATATCAGCGATGGAGACAAACATGACGGACAGAGGAGACGACATTGCGTAGATGTGGGGACAATCATGGAGACGTCAGATATCTGAAATTGGGGAGTCATAGACGTCTTTGAATACTGTAGGGTAGGAGACAAGTAGGAGACAAGGAGGAGACAAGTAGGAGACAAGTAGGAGACAAGGAGGAGACAAGCACCACGTTGTATGTTGAAGAACACCAAGACATCAGATAAGAGAGAAAAGCACGATTTTATTTGGGGTGTTGACAAACTCGATATCGTGGGGGTGTAGACAATCNATCAAGTCGTGGAGGAGGAGATAAACACGAGAGGGGAGACCAGCACGATATCGTGGGATGGAGGGGGACGAATACGATATTGTGGGGGAGGAGACGAAAACAACATCACGTGTGACATAAGACAAACCCAATAAATATTGGGAAAGGAGAAAGCCCGAACACCATGTTTGAAATGAGAGAAACCAGATATCAAGTTAGAAAGGAAACACACTCGACATCAAGTGGGATTTGAGACAAAGACGACATTAGGTGGAAGAAGACGCAAAAACGACATGTGGGAGGAGACAAGGACGTCATCACGTGCGGTAAGAAGTAAAGGCGACATCTCATGGGGAGGAAAAACAAAATAAGGAAAAGAGATGAGAGGAAAGGCGACATCAGCAGAGGAGAAGACGGTAATAAAAAATAACGATGGACTTGTTCAAGCAGCAACGTCATAGTTGTACACTGTAAGGAGGGGGTAAGATTGGATATTGGGGAGACAACAAGAGCAATAGGCGAGAAGACAACATATGGGTTAAAAGTGGTTTGATACAACATCAGTAACATTAGAGAGGAGACAATATAAGGAAATGTGACAAAAGGAGACAATACGAAAGAATCGGAGACGAGGACCATACACGGTAAGTAAAAGAGGGATACAACAGAATATATTCCAAGGGGAAACACGAAAGGGAGGGAACGAGAGTCTATCACGAGGAGGGAAGACTGGGGGCAACACGAATGGAGATACAAGAGTATATTACGAGGAGGGAAAACTGGGGGCAACACGAATGAAAATACACGAGACTTTTACGAAGAGGGAAGACTGGGGGAAACACGAAAGGATATACAAGAGGCTTTCAAGAAGAGGGAAGACTGGGGGCAACACGAAATGATATACAATGGGCTATCACGAAGAGGAAAGACTGGAGGAAACAGTAAAGAAGATAGGCTTTTACGAAGAGGGATGACTGGGGCAACACTAAAGGAGATACAAGAGGCTATCACGAAGAGGGAAGACTGGAAGAAACACGAAAGGATATACAAGAGTCTATCACGATGTGGATACGAGAGCAGACATTTTAAGGAGGTTGACGAAATTCGCAGTACATGGGGAGGAGACGATAGGCGACCACACCTATGGTAAACAATACGATGGGAGAAGAGATGAAGGCATGTCAGCTTTAGTTCGCTCACTAGATAGACATCTGCACATCTACACATGATCAGTCTAATATATTATCTGTTCTTAGCCATCATTGTCAAACAGACAAGCGACAGGATATTGTAATTACTTTATATGTTAACCTTAGGTGCCTTCAAAGCATTTCCTTGTGATGTTAAGTCTATTTCAGTATATTGGCTACTGGAGAATGTTTAAATTTCTACAAAGAAAGTTTTTCTAGCTTTATTTATGTGTAAGTCGTCTGAAATGCACGGTTTAATCAATGTGGGATAAGTAAGTAGCGTAGCGTAGATTCGCGCCTCCCGACCTTACCGACGACCCCCATACACTTCAATTGGACAAGCAAGTGCCTGTGATTCATGACCGCGTGTGACACCGCCGCCGTGCGGCTCACTCACCTTGGAATCGTGTAGGTGTTCAAATCCCACAGTCAATGTTGAGCCCGTGTATCATCAGGCTATCTCCTGCTTGCCGGCACGTCTGGACAAATAGGGGGCGCGCGCATACAGACGCCGCCACCACCGGCCGCTCCATGTTGACAAATGGCTGTCCTCGATTTAGCGACAAACTAGAGTCTGGCTCAATTTCTCTCGATAATGTTCCATTACAAATAAATGTTTTTTGTGTATTCAAAAGTCTAAAAAGTATCTATGTGTATTGCCCTATTTCCCATCAACTACATTGTAGTTTGGATCACATGTTACATCAGAAAAGCCTTTTCAGTCTCAATTTCTTTTAGACGCTGCTTGCAGTTGACCTATGCATGGTCATACAAAATTGAGCAGAATGATCACGTTACGGAAGATTCTGTCCGAACCTTTGTTTAACGTGACAAATAATAAGTTGTCGATAGAGTGACCAAGCTAGACCATTGGGTAACCATCAACATATGGACATCAATGACGTCAAACACACTGGCAGACATCACGAAATGTCACCCTTTTATTTGAACCAGTAACGAGCGCCAAAATGATCATTGTTCGTATGCATTGGTCTCAAAATACAAATGCCATTAACTGAATTACCATCAAAAAACTCCCAACCCAAACATACATTAATTGTCAAGTATGCCATGCTGAAGCTTGAAAGTAAACTCACAGGAAAAGAATCCATCATCACTTTCATTCAAGAAGATAAGAGAATTTACCATCTACCCATTTCACACGTCATCGGCTAGGCGCGATAGCGGGAGAGTAATTGTCCCGAAATAGTGTTTGTAGTTTCTGATACATGCGGGATGTGGCTTTTCTAGAGGGGCTATATGTGGCTGTCTGGCGGGGGCTAGATGTGGCCTAATTACCTTATCAGCAGTGGCTCTAATCAATGATGTGTGTAAATTTACTCGTATACTCATCAAACGCCTCAATCGTACATGTCGAGAGGGGATTTGCAGGGTGAACGCGGCCAATTATTACGTTAGCCTGTCTTAGGATATTAGCCTTTATATCAAGATGTTGATCGCGTTACAAATTGAATTCTGTAGTCTAATGCCTCAATAAGAAAAGTAAAATCTGTTCTCAACGCCGATCCTAAAACCCGCACGATCTTTCATAAATTGGCAGGCATATGCGTTAAATTCTTAAACATGCAAAGCACTCTGCAAGACTAGAAACTGCCTACTGTTAACGACGTGTACATGTGTAAAAATAACATAACTGTTTGATGTAGAAAATGCAACCAGTTTAGAAACAAACAAAGGTAATCGAATCGAGAACGTTCTTCACGCTCAATTACAGACAATAGTGGGAACACAATCCATTGGTGTCTTACCTTTTCATCGCCGCGTGGTGCTCAGCTCCGATGAAGTGTCAGAAACGATTCCACAGTGGCCATGTGCCTCTTTGAAATTCTTGGATTGTACATGGTTACCAAGCATACGATGTGTAAAGCATGGCGCTAAGGTCACACTGGCGGGCACTCGCGAGGGCCAATTCAGGTACAAGTATATACGTTTTAAAATTCCTTTGAAAAGAGTAATGGTAGCGCCTTATGTTACAACACCGTCCTCCCTGTGTTACCGATGTCGGGGTACATAATTAATCGTCTATACATATAGTGACACAGCGACGTTTTCAGAGAGCCCTGATCTGAGGAGAAGCGACATTACTTCAGTGAAATTTTCCAACATTTCAGCACCCCAGTCGCCGGGCAAACCACATCGATCTAGTCGCCTCTAACGTTCCAAATATTCATTACAGCACCACGTTTTTACAGTTCCCAATTAAAGTCACGTACATCAACAAACGGTTCCAACGATTCTACCATCAGTACCAGTACCCTGGAACCTATTGTTCGTACAAAACGCAAGACTGCATATATAAACGTATGTGCGCGATAAGGGTGGTATCTACAGGGCCGCGGCTACATAGCTTAACACGCGCAGCATCCCAATATCACTTTGTAAACAATGCAAAATGTGTTCATACCAACATCGGAATTGATCAAACTTTTACAGTGGGAGGGGAACTAGACTCCCGTTCCAAGCCGCGGTGTTTGATGTTGGTTCATAAATAGTCAACAATTCAATAGGTTTTATTATATTCAAATGTTATGACACAAACAAAGTCCCGTCCCTGGAACCCTGGATTTTGTCCGGCCCTGTGAACACACTAGGGTCAATAGCCCGGCCCTGGAAACAACATACAATGTAGTGTAAATATATCGGCCTCGGGAACACCCTGGTTTTAATAGCCCGGCCCTGATTATAGTCCGGATATGGTAATATTCCAAGAACATTTACAGACCATGGGAGTATTTTGACGGTATATCGACCAAGGAAGTATTTTGACGGTATCTATAGACCGTGGAAGTATTTTGACGGTATTTTACTATCCTTGGGATTGTTTTGACAGTATTTACCGATCATTGGAGTATTTTGAAGGTATAGCCCGGTGCTCTGACCTAATAACCCCGGTTTGGGAATACTCTCTGACAGATTTGTTTCACAATTTCTCATTGACAACTTGTTTGGATCAATACAATCAGTTACTTCACAAACCAAACTGTTTGATCTAGACTAAAATGAAATTTGGAAGTATAAGGATGGCACCACTGCGGAGCACTGGTTTGATACAATCTCCACCGGAGGGATGAGCTACATCATATTTAGCAAGTTATCAGATAGTCAGGGGCCCGCCGTGTCGTACAAACTATTCCTAGGTTCCATCATTATTGAATGCATCTCCATCGGATAACGTGAGCTGACGTCACTTTAACACGTACAGCTCTTATGTTTTATTGCGTAACAATCACCGGAAGTGCTAAGTAAAACAATTGTTTTGCATATTCTGCAACGAGATATTTGGAAGTGCTGATTTTTAACTCACCTGACCCGAAGGGCCAAGTGAGCTTATGGCATGGTGCAGCGTCCGTCGTCCGTCCGTCCGTCCGGCGTCAATATTTTACTTTAAACAACTTCTTCTTAATAACCGCAAGGCCTAGGGTGATGATATTTGGCCAGCAGCAAACTGAGATGAAGGGCTACAAGGTTTGTTCAAATAAATGACTTTCACCTATTTTCAAGGTCACAGGGGTCAAATATGTTAAAAACTTTATACAACTTCTTCTGAATAACCAAAACGCCCAGGGTGATGATATTTGGCCAGTAGCATGCTGGGATAAAGGGCTACCAAGTTTGTTCAAATGAATGGCCTTCATCCATTTTCAAGGTCACAGGGGTCAATTGTCTTAAAAAATCTTTACATAACTTCCTCTGAATAACTAAGAGGCCTAGGATAATGATATTTAGCAAGTAACATGCTGGGATGAAGGGCTACCTAGTTTAGTCAAATGAATGACCTTTAATTATATTCAAGGTCACAGGGGTCAAATATGTTTAAAACCTTGAAACAACTTCCTCTCAATAACCAAAAGGCCTAGGATGATGTTATTTGGCCAGTATCATGATGTGATGAAGGGCTACCAAGTTTGTTCAAATGAATGACCTTTACTGATATTCAAGGTCACAGGGGTCAAATATGTTTAAAACCTTGAAACAACTTCTTCTCAATAACCAAGAGGCCTGGGATGATGATATTTGGCAAGTAGCATGCTGTGATAAAGGGCTACCAAGTTTGTTCAAATAAATGACTGACAAATATTCAAGGTCACAGGGGTCAAACATGTTTAAAAACTTTATACAACTTCTTCTAAATACCTAAGAGGCCTAAGGTTATGATATTTGGCAAGTAACATGCTGGGATGAAGGGCTTCCAAGTTTGTTCAATTGAATGACCTTAACTTATTTTCAAGGTCAAAGGGGTCAGATATGTTTGAAACCTTTATACAACCTCTTCTTAATAACAAAGAGGCCTAGGGTTATGATAGTTGGCAAGTAGCATGCTAGGATGAAGGGCTACCAAGTTTGTTAAAATGAATGACCTTCACCCATATTCAAGGTCACAGTGGTCATACGTTTAAATATTTTAATAGGTTCTTATGAACCAAACACTGATATTCTGCCTCTAGCTGTATTTTAGTCCACGTTTAAGATTACAAGTGTGAGATTAATACCAGTTGAGCGATTCAGGCCCATTTGGGCCTCCTGTTCTTAAACTTTATATGCAGGTAAAGCATCAGATAACCTCGAACTAGTCCAGGGCCCGTATTCATGAAAGCGTTCTCATGCTCAAGCATTGGTTCTGTGCTCAAACCTATTTTCTTGTAACTCGCTTAAATCTTGTCAAACAATCAAAAAGGCAAATGTCAACATTTGAAACAGTTTTCGGCTTTAAATCTCTTCAATGTTTTCCAAATCATTGAAAAAAGGACTAAGGAGACTCAAGTTTGTATAAACAGAGGGTGTGACCACTCTGGGGGCCGAGGGGCGGGGCCCAATGGGGGGAAATAGGAGTTTTCTCTCTCCTACTATACAAGTGAAGGGATTTAAACCAAATGCAGTCTGATACATGCATAGGGACAAAAGAATCAATTTTGTATAAACTGAGGTGTGTGGACCCCCTTCTTTGGGGCAGATGGGTGGGGCCCATTAGAGGAAATAGAGGAAAAAGAGGAAAACATCAAAGAGCCTTCTCCTTCTGTACCGTTGAAGAGATTTTAACCAAACATGTTCTAGAGAATCCCCCCACCCATCCCCCACTTCTTGCAAATTCTTGTACTCCTTTGATAAACCTGTATGGTACTCAGTAGGTTTTAAATTGAAAACTAAAATACCAGGTGAACTATTAAGGCCCCTGGGCCTCTTGTCTTTTACATGATAGTTTAGCAGGTCGGTTGAATACAGCCACATTAAGGTAGGAAATAATGTCTTTATCTAACAATCTGTTACTCCATGAATACCATTCCGCTGTTACACGTACATGCTCGACAATTTTTGGTGATACATGTCATTTATGTAAAACCAGTACATCTGGCACAACTAGCAATCAATGTTATTTTATTTTGAAAAGGACAACAAGTTAAATTACATCGTATTTTTATACAGTTGTATGTAACGTATATGTAATGACTCCTTCGACTCCTCGCTGTATCTGAAAACTCCATCGTAACACAGACGAATCTGACGCCAGACCATGACAGGAGACAGCCAGACTCTGGCCTAAAATACATCAGGCCTAGTCCCACACATCAATACATGTATGTACATCGTTTGATATAGGGTATATCCATGCGTTTATTTAGTAAACTTTTACCAGGTAATGTTGCTCATGCTTTAATAGTGGTCGACACTACCCAATATCTGATGACGAAGGGTACACGATCCGTTATTGACCAGTAAATCAGGGCGGCATTAACTACAACGTTATCGAACAAACATGAAAATGTGACGTACATGTATCAGCGGCGGACCCAGCGGTGTTGCCCTAGTTGCCCGGGCAACACCCTTTTTTCTGTGTACAAAAATAATCTGGACTTAGATTTTTGAAGATTTTCCTCTTTTTCATATGGGAATTTTTTCTAATATCAACCATCCTGTGAACTATGATTTTCTATGGCAAGCAGCAGTTTGAATATCTATATATGCCTAAGGGTGAAGTTGCCTAAACAAGGAGTCCACTACTTATACTTTAAACAATAGGGGATTAATCCTCTTTTGTTTATATATTAGTCAATCAATCAATCAATCATTCATTTATTTTATTTAAGTGTCACATGTTAATACAAACATTAAAACAGGTATCTGAGAAATTTAAACATAAAACTATATTAACATCCAGCCATCAATGACTTATGAGACATTATCAATCTTTAAAACTACTTCAATAGTCCATACCAAAGAAGTTATAAAATATTACAAAAAGGAAAAGAAAAATTAAGAACATTTTCCAAATTATAGGATATATATACTTAGTAAAAGATGCTGTAAATAATTATGATTAGACAAAAAATCCTTATATACAATTTAAAAACATCCTCCTTCTGCGTAACATAAAATATACAGTTTTTCCTAATAAAAATTAGATATTGGGATTGTCCATTAATAAATATAATTTTTCATTACTATCACAATCTTTGAAAGTATCACAAGAGTTCTCCATCTGATGAAATAGACTAAGTCTTTGGTCACTATACAAAGGAAAGTCGCATAAAAAATAACTTCAGTCTCCACGGAGTTATGGCAGAAAAAAACAGGGGTCTCCAGTCAGGTCAGTTGGTGAAGGCTTTGATCAACGAACTGTCTACCTAATCGTATTGTTCTAATGTCACGGTGTGGTGATCACCCTGTTCGTTGAGAGAGGATAAAACCATCTGTTAGAATTAGGTATATATGTTAATTGTTATTTCAAAGGTAGAGTCCATTTCATGATCGATAAACCTGTATTTTCACCTGTGGTTTCATGTACACGTGATCACCAGGAGTGATTAATTATACCTGTTAAAAAACGTGAATTTCAAAAATTTCAAAGACAATAAAGCATCCATCTTAGCAATCTAATTATATCTTCGCATCTTCACGTTTTATGGGAGCGATGTGAATATATGATTTTAATTTGATTGCCACCATAGCATCACGTTATCAGGTGAATAATAACCAATGCTAGCAGAAAAGCCTGTATATATATATCCTTTTTAACAGGTGTTGCCCTTGTACATATGCATGCATACAAATGCACAATAAAAGACAAACAGTCAAATCATAATTCAAATTTATGACAAATTAAATCAATATTTAATTGCCAAAATGCTCACCTAAACTACATGCACATGAAAGGCATGACACAAACATCAACATTTTAACCAAAAACCTACATTTTTACCATTGTTTCAGAGAAGCTCCGCTCGGCCATCATAAAATATACATACTCTATGTTATGAAATATAACCTGGAATAATACCGCAAACTCAGAAAACTAGTCTATGCCTTATTCGACCTGTTTGACAATGGAAATAATGTCCGATAAATTCTTGCTTTCTACGCTTGACAGTGCTTGAACAGGTTTAGTATTACATCTTCAGAAAAAATCCAAAAAAAATCGTCTCGCTCTGCTAGGCAAGGAAAATTATAATTGTCACAACCTCAGAAATAATGGGAGTTCTATATATTGTTTGGTGCCAGAAAGTAGTGTACATGTAAAACCGACATGACAATTATAATTAATAAGGTTTTTTAGCCTTTTTCTGAATTTAAAATTTTGGGCAACACCCAAAATGTATTCCTTGGTCCCCCCTGTGTATAAGGTAATGACGTCATTTGTTTGGAGGGGAATGGGAGCCGGCCAGATCGTTAGTTGATATGCCCACACAAAATTACTTCTATAAAAGCTTTCATTTTGTCAAGGTAAACGCTGTATCATATATAAGATACCAATCTTCATATTTTACGGTATCACAGACAATCACTACATGTACGTGTCATAGGGTACCACAATCGGATCAATTCGCCCTTTTCAGTCGCATACTCGAACGAATATGGCCAAGTGTGGTCCGGTTGAGGGTACCATAGACCCCAAAGATGTACTTAGGGTACTACAGACCCCAACGACGTACTTAGGGTACCACAGACTCCAAAGACGTATCTTAGGGTATCAAAGGGCCCAAGGACGTACATTAGGGTACCAAAGACCCCTAAGGACGTATCATAGGGTACCAAAGACCCCTAAGGACGTATCATAGGGTACCAAAGACCCCTAAGGACGTATCATAGGGTACCAAATACCCCTAAGGACGTAGCATGGGGTACCAAAGACACTAAGGGCGTTTCATAGGGTACCAAAGACCCCTAAGGACGTATCATAGGGTACCAAAGACCCCTAAGGACGTATCATAGGGTACCAAAGACCCCTAAGGGCTATCATAGGGTACCGAACACCCCTAAGGACGTCGCATAGGGTACCAAAGACCCCTGAGGACATGTTGTAGGGTATCAAAGTCCCCTAGGAACTATGTTATGGTACCACAGACCCCAAAGACGTACCTTACGGTACGACAGGCACTAAGCATGTATCACAGAGCACGAACGCTTCAGAACAGCCTTCCTTGATTATCGTTGCATTATGTAGATTGTATACTTGACTTCCATAAATGGGATATCTTCAATACTTTTTACCAGTATCAGTAATTCTTTACTCAAAACGGGGTACTAAATCTGATGTGTGAAAACCCCAAGTACGACTGCCTCGGTATCTGTTCTCTGTATAGTTGTCAAACACCGTACAAAACTAGATTCAGCGGTCACGCAACCTATCAAACAAATATAGTGATTAATCAATAGAATACGTTTACATACAGAACAAACTGTCAAACTTCCGGTTCTGTCGAAATTGTTTTAAGTGCAATATGACGACATGCCGCCCTTGGTTTAGTGTACATACCCTGTTATACTGCTGTCCAGAACCTCTCTTTAGTAACTCCTGAACCAGATGTAATTGTTTGAGAGACAATATGTCTTTTCATTTGCTACACTTAATGTATCTATCGACTGCACGATGGACCCGATCATTAAACATTGGTAGCCGTTCTAACAGGTGTGGTGACATTAAAACACACCTGTACACTTTATGCTAGATTGTGGGGGAGGAAAAGGGTCAGTGATATACTTTGTTTTGGTAAATAAAAACAACCATTGCCACACACTTATAACTGTAACGAATCGAATAGAGAGACAAGTATGAACGCTACATTGCATGTTTGAGTAAGTACAAATTGTACCTGGCTCGCTACCTGCCAGGTAAACAGGTAAATACCACAGCCGTGGTCCAGTCACACAACCAACTATTATGTATTCATGAACCCAACAATACAGCCAAAACATGAGATTGAGGAATTGAAAACAAGCATCAATTATTGACAGGTAATCACCGTCTGGGTACACACTGGTCAAAGTCCGTCGATACAACTCCGGAAGATGCTAATCAAAAGTATCATTAAAAGCCAATTAAAACTGCACGTTATTTTCCGGACTAATTATTAAAGAAAAGACTGCTTCTTTACCTCTTTCTTCAGGTGTTAAACGTCTTTTGTCACGTGACTGCGTAATTAAGTAAGGATTGTAAAACGGAGTATTACGTTCGTCCGGGGATGATGAGCACGTTTTGCTCGTGTTTATAAGAGAACGGACATACCCGGTCGAGGCGCTCTGGAGTGTCAGATGTTGTCACGTGGCCAACACTACCTACTCCATATCCTAGTACTCACAAGTTCCAAATTTGCCACACACTTAGAATAACAGAGACATAAAAAAGTTAGAAAACCACAAATATCAATCATGCAATCGGAATAGCGGAAATTAGGAACGTATGGGGCGACCTTAAGCTGTAAGAGCGTGTGGGATGATTTTCAGTTGTATGGCAGTGTAGAACGACCTTCAGCTGTAGGGAAGTCTGTGTGACCTTCAGCTATAAGGCAGAATGGAACGACCCTAGCTGTAAGGTTATATGGGAAGGCCCATCTGTAAGGGTTATGGGACCATCTTAGCTGTAAGGATGTATTGGACGACCTTAGATGTAAGGGTGTATGGGATGACCTTCAGTTGTAAGGGTGAATAGAACGATATTAGCTGTAAGGGTGTGTGGATTAACCCTCATATGTAAGGGAGTATGGGAAAACCTTAGCTTTAAGGGTGTATGGAGCGATATTAGCTGTAAGAGTGTATGGATCGGTCCTCATGTGTGAGGGAGTATGGAAAGATATTAGGTGTAAGGTTATATTGGATGGCCCTCATCTGTAAGGGAGTATGGGACAACCTTAGCTGTAAGGGTGTATTTGACGACCTTAGCTGTAAGGGTGTATGGAACGCACATATTTGTAAGGGTGTATGGGATGACCTTAGCCGTTAGGGTGTATGGTATGACCTTCAGTTGTAAGGGAGAATGGAACGATATTAGTTGTAAGGTTATATGGGATGGCCCTAATCTGTAAGGGTGTATGGAACGATCTTAGCTGTCAGGGTGTATGGAACGAACTTATCTGAAAGGAGTAGGAATGACCTTCAGTTGTAAGGGTGTATGTGATGACCTTAGCTGTAAGGGTGTATGGGATGACCTTAGCTGTAAGGTTGTATGGGATGACCATAGCTGTAAGGGTGTATGGGATGACCTTAGCTGTAAGGGTGTATGGTATGACCTTCAGTTGTAGGAGAGAATGGAACGATATCAACTGTAAGGGTGTATGGAATAACTTTAGCTGTAAGGGTGTACGGGGTGACCTTCAGTTGTAAGGGTGTATGGGATGACCATAGCTGTAAGGGTGTATGGTTTGACCTTAGCTGTAAAGGTGTATGGTTTGACCTTGGCTGTAAGGGTGTATGGGATGACCTTCAGTTGTAAGGTTTTAGGGGATGACCATAGCTGTAAGGGTGTATGGGATGACCTTCAGTTGTAAGGTTGTAGGGGATGACCTTAGCTGTAAGGTTGTATGGGATGACCTTCAGTTGCAAGGGTGTATGGGATGACCTTCAGTTGTAAGGGTGTATGGGATGACCATAGCTGTAAGGGTGTATGGTTTGACCTTAGCTGTAAGGGTGTATGGTTTGACCTTAGCTGTAAGGGAATATGGGATGACCTTCAGTTGTAAGGTTGTATGGGATGACCATAGCTGTAAGGGTGTATGGGATGACTTTCAGTTGTAAGGGAGAATGGAACTATATTAACTGTAAGGGTGTATCGGATGACCTTAGCTGTAAGGGTGTATGAGATGACCTTCAGTTGTAAGGGTGTATGGGATGACCATAGCTGTAAGGTCATATGGGATGACCTTCAGTTGTAAGGGAGTATGGGACAACCTTAGCTGTAAGGGTGTATGGGATTACCTTCAGTTTTAAGGGTGTATGGGATGACCATAGCTGTAAGGGTGTATGGGATGACCTTAGCTGTAAGGATGTATGGGTTGACCTTCAGTTGTAAGGAGGAATGGAACGATATCAGCTGTTATGGAGTATGGGATGTTATAATTAGCTGTAAGGGAGTTTGGACGACCCTCAGCTGTAAGGGAGTTTGGATGACTGTCAGCTGTAATGGAGTATGGGACGTTATAATTAGCTGTAAGGAGAATGACACGACCGTCAGCTGTAATGGAGTATGGGATATTATAATTAGCTGTAAGAGAGTTTGAAAGACCCTCAGCTGTAAGGGAGTCTGGATGACCGTCAGCTGTAATGGAGTATGGGACGTTATAATTAGCTGTAAGGGAGTTTGTACACGTATGACCGTCAGTTGTAAGGAGTTTGGACGACCGTCAGCTGTAAGGGAGTTTGGACCACCGTCAGCTGTAAGGGAGTTTGGACGACCTTCAGCTGTAAGGGAGTTTGGATGACCGACAGCTGTAATACATTCCAAAACGTCATACAATAATTGCAATTATCGTGTATTTTTTATTTTTTTTATATTTGTTTATTTTCAAAGTATTTTTCACATTACAGTAACATATACATTTCATTATACATAATGAATTCCACTTTCACACATACTTTCATACTAATTAATATTGCTCTTTTTGTAAGTGGTATTTTATTTTATTGTAATGTTATATAAGAAAGGAAGGAAAATCAGAAAAGAGAAACAAGAAAACAAAGAAATAGAGGAAATAAAGATAGGTAAATGGACAGAAAGAAAGACAGACAGACAGACAGA
>NW_018408365.1:35540-42285 GCF_002113885.1 Mizuhopecten yessoensis | reverse complement strand
TCAAATTGAAATATATCATCCCATTTTTTTTTACCTGTTGAAATAGTATCATTTTTACAAAATAAGCTATAAAAATCTCTTATCCCCTTTTTGTTTTTCAAAAACATTTCTATATTAATTGGTAAAAATGGACAGTTAACCTCTACATTTGACATATCTTGTTGCATAATACACTCTCTAATGGCAGTAATTAGACCCTGGTATCGCAAAAAGTTTGTATTAATATCATAAATCTGTTTGAATTCTTGAAATGTGTAAAAAGCATTGGTATTTCCGTCTCTGATTAGATCATCAATTACAATTATTCCTTTATTGTACCATTCCCTGTAAAATATACTTCTATTTTCTATTGAAATATTTTTATTATACCAGATGGGCATTTTGAAATTACTGCTAGGGGACTTATATTTTTCAATAATTTTTCTCCATGCCCTAAATACATCAATCCAAAATAGATTTTTAGTTTTATTTTGACATTTTGAAATATAATCAGTTCCACAATTTGCCAGAATGTTTTTATCACAATATAATTTTAAGATCACTTGCCATTTACCAGAATTCATATATAACCTCCTAACCCACGTTAATTTTAACGAGTCAATAAACGACTGTACATGTAACATTTTAAGACCCCCTTTTACATAATCTTTAACAATGACATCTCTCTTAGCTTTATCTATTTTACTATTCCACAGAAAATTAAAAAGCTCTATATTTAATTTTTTAAGAAAACAATCATCTGGATTTGGTAAAGAGATAAAAAGGTGGTTGAATTGTGAAATTAATAATGATTTTATGATATGTATCCTACCAATAGGAGTCAACAATCTTCTTTTCCAGGTTTTAATCAAAGTTTTGAGTTTTACAAATTTCTTATCGTAATTCAATTTTGTTATCCTATGTAAATCTACATCAAACTCAATACCTAAAAGTGTAAATTTCCTATCCCCCCACTGCAAATTCAATTCAGGATAAAGAATTTCATCACTGTATTTTTTACTACCTATCCAAATAACATGTGTCTTTTCTATGTTTATTTTGAGTCCAGAAATATTTGCAAAACTTTTCAATTCTTTAATTGCCTCTTTTAATGAAATTTGTGTGCCATCTAAAATCAATGTAGTGTCATCAGCATACTGGGAAAGTAAAAGCGGGCAATTGTCAATATTAATACCATTTATATGTTTATTATTTCTCAGTCTTACAGCTAAAATTTCAGCGCATAATATGAATATATATGGAGCTATTGGATCCCCTTGCCTGCAACCTCTTTTAATATCGAAAAAAGATGATAAATTTCCCCCTTGATTTATTGCAGACTTTGCGTTTGTATGAAAGACTTTTACCCATTTTTTTATGCCATTGCCAAATTTAAAATAATCAAGAACTTTTTCAATAAATTTCCAGGACACTGAGTCGAAAGCCTTTTCAAAATCTATAATTAACAACATTCCTGGTATATTATTTTCATCTGTATATTGCATGACATCATAAATTAACCTAGTATTCTCCCCAACATAACGACCCGAAATAAAACCTGTTTGATCTGTGTTTATTATACTATTTAAGACTGTTTTTATTCTCCCTGCTATTGACCCTGATGCAATTTTATATATAATATTCAGAAGAGAAATTGGTCGCCAATTTTTTAGAAACTGTCTTGGTTTATCCCCTTTAGGTATACATGTTATTATTCCCTGTCTTTGTGTAACTGACAATTGTCCATTAGCGTAACCAAAATTGATTGATCTCACTATAAAGTTATTCAGCTGTTTCCAGAAACATTTTAAAAATTCAACCGTAAAACCATCAGAACCAGGGCTTTTCCCATTTTTCATATTATTTAATGTATGTGATGCTTCTTTAAGAGTTATAATGCCCTCTAAACTATCAGATTCTATATTATTCAGTTTAGGAACATGAAAGTCATGTAAAAAGTTGTCTAAATTAACATCATCTATATTATCATCATTGGTATATAAAGACTCATAAAATAATTTAACTTCTTTAAGTATCTCATTTTGATTAGTTATTATATCCCCATTTTCTTTTTCTATTTTTGGAATTATTTTTGAGGTATAATTTCTGTTTTCGAGATTAAAAAAGTAGTTAGTTGGCTTTTCTCCCTCTTCAACCCATTTAGCTTTAGATCTAATAATGCTACCTCTTAGTTTATGTAATCTTATATTTTCTAATTCTTGTTTTTTCTCCTTTAATTTATCAAAATCAATATTTTCAACCGATTCTAAATGTTTTATAATATCTTTTAAATTGTTTTCTAAATGGTTCTGTTGTTTTTTCTTATGTGAAGCATATGAAATAGTTTTCCCTCTAATTTCTATTAATAACGTTTCAAAAAACAGCTGATCATCTATAACGAATTGGATCTCAGAGTCCAGAATATTGGATATATTGTGTGGATTATACACTGGAAGAGCATATTGGGTTTTAACGTCTAAAATAATTTTGTTTACAATTTCAAGATAGTCTAAATCATGCAATAAAGAATTGTTAAACTTCCATAGTCCTTTCCCCTTCTTAAATTCATTAAATTTTAATATAATAAATGGTATAGAATGGTCAGATCTGTATCCTGGCTCAATATCAGTTTTATTTACACTAGGTAGTAAGTTTTCAGAAATGAGAAAAAAATCTAGGCGGGCTTGTTTAATTGGATTACTTCTTCTCCATGTATATCTTTTATTATCAGGATTCTGTTCCCTATAAACATCAACCATTCCTAACTCTTCAATTATTTGTAAGATATTTTCTCTAGCTTTTGGGTTATTGATATTTTTATAGCTTTTATCATAATCAATTTCAGGGTTTAATACTAAGTTAAAATCTCCACATATTATAAAACATTCATTTTTAAAAGTATCTATTGATTCTACTATGTTGTCATAAAAAGATGGAGTATCTGAATTTGGCCCATAGATATTTATAAGTGTAATTTGTTTCCCTTCTATTTCTAAATCTAATGCTATGAAATTCCCAGTCAAATCCTTTTTAACCTTTAAAACCTTCACCTCAAAATTATTATTAAATAATATTGCAACCCCCCTAGAATTTGACCTCAGAGAGTTAAAGTAACACTCATATCCCCACTCTGTCCTAATTATTCCTTCAATTTCTTCAGTAAAATGAGTATCTTGTATACAATAGATATTAAAATCTTTAGACCTTAAATATGAAAAAACATCCTTTCTCTTGGTTTTATCACCCAATCCCTGACAATTTGCCGATAATATTTTAATACCTTCCATTAACCTGGACATGTGCAAGGCCTACTGACTGGAACAACTAGTCTGGCAGCTGAGATAGAAAATAGAAGAAGGGTAAGACATAGAAAGAGAAAAAAGAAAGGCAAATAGAATAAGTAAATAGTCATACTAAAATTGGGATTTGAATACAACTTAATTACACAAGAAAAAGACTAGTTTGGCCATCTCCATAACCACAAGTGCAAGTACTTGTCTTCCATATAGCGTTCACTTCATATCACAGATTAATTAATCTCAATTATGTTATATGGTAAATATAATACAATATTATTAATATTATTATCACAAGTCTAAGACTTACAACGACTGGAAGAACAGTGCGAATAGCGTTTGTGCGAAGTCTGTTCACCATCGTGACTCTAACCGGAAATCAGACACTACATTATAACACAATAATAATTAGAATAGAGTACGGACAAGAATATCCGGAAGTTTATTTTTATATAAAAAATGTGAATTTTTACTTATTTGTTAATTAATATATATGTATGACGAATACTGATACTTGATAGAATATTTTGAACAATATGTACATTATTTAAAGGCGATTCTAGATGGTCATGCACATTGCATGTATATTTATATATATGTCTAGGTCATAACATTTTGAAAATATAATAAAAAATAATAAAAAATAAAAATAAATCTCAATTATGTCGCCCACTGATCGTAGAGATCTTAATACTGATGCTAATGAAAGTGCCATTGTATTTTTTACCACACTCAAATTTGAATTTTTTTNTGATGCTAATGAAAGTGCCATTGTATTTTTTACCACACTCAAATTTGAAAATTTTAACTCACACATATTATTCTGTACACATTAGCACTACTCTCCTCAAACAGTGTGTGGAGATACTTAGTATATTACAGTAGATTATAAATTAAAAATTTCAAGACAATAATTATCTGAAACATGTTCCAGCTCTGCACAGGTAATGAACTATATATTTATAAACACGAGTATATGTACAATTTTATGCTATATTGTTTACAAAAATACACACTTCACTAATATCAAGTTTCAGAGTGTTTGAAATGTTCAACTCAAACATATTATTCTGTTCACATTAGTAAAAGCAAAGGTAAGTTTTGTTAATCTCCTCTGCTCAAACAGTGTGTGGAGATACTTATTATATTACAGTAGCTATAGATTATAAATAAAATTACAAGACAATAATATCTGAAACATGTTCCAGCTCTGCACCGTTAATGAACAATGTTTATAAACACGAGTATATGTACAATTTTGTGCTATATTGTTTACAAAAATACACACTTCACTAAAATCAAGTTTCAGAGTGTTTGAAAATTTTGAACTCACACATATTATTCCGTTCATATTAGCAAAAGCAAAAGTATGTTTTGTTGATCTACTCTCCTCAAACAGTGTGTGGAGATACTTATTATATTACAGTAGCTAGATTATAAATAAAATTACAAGACAATAATATCTGAAACATATTCCAGCTCTTCACAGGTAATGTAATGTATTTACAAAACATATCTTTTTCAGTATGTCTCGCATTATATGTTTGCCCTAATGACATTCTCACTCAATTAATGTATAATATTCAAATATGTTACATCAATCTATTACCGAACAAATATAAAATCGCGACAACATCTTGGCTAATAAGCCAACTTCGTAAAGTCGCATTTTTTCTTTGATTCCTACCCTATATCCGTAATCGAACTCGTGCACGTGATCACAACACTAAGGTGTGAATACACCATTCAGATGTAAATACATCATACAGGTGTAAATACAACATTTAGGTGTTAACACGGCACCCATTGTACATAGATTATGACAACATTTACAAATCTAATGAATACAACATATCGACATCCAGATTAAAACGACGTAAGGTTGTTTCTATCCAAAGCAGTGTGAACACCTACACAATCATTCGGTTCCGAAAGTAGTGTAATATATACTTTATAACAGGTGTTGTTTAATGATACGTGCTTATAAGATAAAATCGATATGGTTTCTCGCAAATGTATCCCTGGTGTATTTGGTACAGTAACCACGTATTTGACTGCATTTGAACCAGTTCCTGTATAACCACTGTCGTGCGGAGAAATTAAATGCCTGACTGCGACCCTTCAGACGATTTGTGCAGTGTATGATAGATAGCTATATATAGGTGTAACACAATGTCGACACCTTGTGATGGGTAAATAACGAGGACCTGTCTATCAGAGCAATCAGTGGGGCTAGAGGCCAGATACGGAGAAGAGAGAGTCACTGGGCCTAGGGAGGCCAGTTACGGGGAAGGGAGAGTCACTGGGCCTAGGGAGGCCAGTTACGGGGAAGGGAGAGGCACTCGGGGCCGGAAGGCCAGCTAGGGGGAAGGGAGAGTCACTCGGGGCCGGAAGGCCAGCTACGGGGAAGTGAGAGTCACTCGGGGCCGGGAGGCCAGCTACGGGGAAGGGAGAATCACTCGGGGACGGAGAGGCCAGCTACGGAGAAGGGACAGTCACTCGGGGACGGGAGGCCAGCTACGGGGAAGGGAGAGTCGTTCGAGGGCGGCGATGCCAGCTACGGGTAACGGAGAGTCACTCGGGGCCAGGGTGGGCAGCTACGGGAAAGGGAGAGGTCACTCGGAGCCAGGGCTAAAGAGGCCGCAAATGTGGAGGGAGTCAGTCGGGGACGGGGAGGCCAGCGCTAGTTGAGACCTTTTTTGATATTTTAAGAGCTAAATTAAATGTTAGAAGAAAGTGATGGGTAAATAACGAGGACCTGTCTATCAGAACAATCAGTGGGGCTAGGCCTAAGGAGGCCGCCCGTGGGAGGGAGAGGTCTTCTCTCCACTCATGTAAAAACACTACACAAACTACAAATATCCATTTGCCGTCTAGCCCTGGGCACCGCGAGCAGTCGGCGTTTAATATTGCAGAAAAATATATACATGATACAAACAAAATACAGATGTACATGTACTATATACCCGGTATATATAAAAGCCCAATTGACAACGATGTGTCATCCCAAACATTCGTCAACAAAACTCGCTATCTGTTATTCAAAAAATAACATCCTTCCCCATCTCAAACCAAAATCCCTGCTGCCCAGGAAAAACCGGAGCTGCCCCCGGAAACCTGTGTCCTATTGTCGACATGCAATAATAAAGGCGGGAGAACTACTACAGCCCATTGCAGGATGGTCTAGGGGTAACGCTGGACCTGCGTTAAATTTCACATGTATTTATCAATTATGTCTGTTAATGCACAAACTACAAAACAAATCTAACGAAACCTTTCATGAACTCCTCCCCTACCTAAACACCCCTACCCACGGGTGTGCGTCCACAAGTGAATACACCTAAAATACCCATTACTTCGTAAAACAAAAACAAAAAATTTGACCTGAACTGCTCGGTGTCTGACTAGAGAATGCCTATAAACCAGTACAAACCGCATGACCACGCGCTAAAGCCCGTGCGCCACGTTCT
>NW_018408365.1:13781-35133 GCF_002113885.1 Mizuhopecten yessoensis | reverse complement strand
GGGGCAGCTACGGGGAAGGGAGAGTCACTGGGGACGGAGAGGCCAGCTACGGGGAAGGGAGAGGTCACTCGGGGCCGGGGAGGCCAGCTACGGGGAAGGGTGAGTCGTTCGGGGACGGGAATACCAGCTACGGGTCAGGGAGAGTCACTTGGGCCAGGGCTAAGGAGGCCGCCAATGTGGAGGGAGTGAGTCGGGGACGGGGAGGCCAGCGCTAGTTGAGACCTTTTTCTGATATTTTGAGACCTAAATTAAATGTTTGACGAAAATGCCAGTACAGTATACCATCACTTTTTGTTTCCATTTTGCCGAATGTCGATATAACCCCTGAACGTCAGGAAATGTCCAAACTTACCTGTTGTTACTCAGCCTGTGGCTAATGTTTGGCACGGGATGTCACTAATTAAGAACCAAGTAGTCCATGATTAGGGAAGGGTGTAACTGGAGGCCGGGAAGGTTGGTCTTGGTCAGGGATTGTCATGTCATCGTGGGTCGGGCAGCTCGGCCTTAGAAAAGGTAACTGGTGTCATATAAGAGTGGGAGACCGGGCACGGAGAGAAGTATTATTGAGGACAATGGAGGCCGGTAGTAAGAACTGAGTGTCATCAAAGGGCGGAGAGGCCAGGTACGAGGAAATGGTCACTGGGTCCGTAGGGATAGGCCAGGCACGATGAAATGGTCACTGGGCCCAGAGGGAGAGGCCAGGCACGAGGAAATGGTCACTCGGCCTTGAGAGGCCAGGCACGAGGGAATGATCACTTGGCCCGGAGGGAGAGACCAGGCACGAGAAAAATGTTACTGGGCCCGGAGGGAAAGACCAGGCACGAGGAAATGGCCACTGGGCACGGAGAGGCCAGGCACGAGGGAATGGTCACTCGGCCCGGAGAGGCCAGGCACGAGGGAATGATCACTGGGACCCGAGGGATAGGCCAGGTACAACGGAATGGTCACTGGGCCCGGAGAGAGAGGCCAGGTACGAGGGAATGGTCACTGGCCCCGGAGAGAGAGGCCATGTACGAGGGAATGGTCACTGGGCCCGGCGAGAGATGCCATGTACGAGGGAATGGTCACTGGGCCCGGAGAGAGAGGCCATGTACGAGGGAATGGTCACTGGGCCCGGAGAGAGAGGCCATGTACGAGGGAATGGTCACTGGGCTCGGAGAGAGAGGCCATGTACGAGGGAATGGTCACTGGGCCCGGAGAGAGAGGCCAGCGGGGAAAAAGAGGAGCAACTACAGAATAGTACGGGTAAACCAGAGACGTAGATTGTCAACGTGTCTAGGTTAACCAAAACCGTTATTGCAGAACGTTACAAAATGTAGTATAAAACTGGCTTACGCTATTGCAATTCAAAAAGGACAGAACTACCTAATTATTTGTTAAAGTAATGACGTTATAACTGTCTGATTTATTACTACAATGGTATCATTATAGAAGACCAATAGTACAGCCTTGTGGTCGCTTACCTTTATTGGGTGTGTAGACGTACCAAACCTTCTCAAGCCAGAAATAAGCCGTCCGTACCACTCAACAGTTCGACGCTCTGACAGTACCCCTTGACAAACCTAACACGAGTGACCATGCACTTCTCACGGCCAGGTATGACCCAGGAATATAAGGAACTAGGGGAGCGTCTGTAATAATTGGCTGTTACAATGGTGCTTACACCCATAATCTTTACAGTTTTGATAAGTTTTCAAATATTATAAATAAGTAATTGAAACGTCTCCGCCGTTCCCACACTCGGCGGTGGAGACCCGCTGGGTGTGTACAGGTCGCTTTAATTACAGTGGAGTCGAAACGTTTATTGCAATGTTGAAACCATGCAACGGCCCCATTCAAAGGCCCGCAAGGTAAACACGCACAGATTTTAGCATGCTATATGTAAAACAGTTTTGAACAATTACATTTCAATTGAATAGAATTCTTGTTTGTTGTCAGAGTGTATTATAACCGCAGTGTTTGAGTAAAGCATCCATGGTGTACCTGATTAATTACTGCCGTCAATGATGTCTGTTTCATTAGGTTATCACTATGACGATCAATAGAGCAGACATCAAAGTGTAAGGTTAGTGACTGCCCCTCTCCCCCACCACATCTGTCCGCTCTCCTAATGTCCCACACAGACACCACTCTACAATAATTACCGAAAACACACGCCAATGACGATCATTTGATGAGTACAATATTAATGCAGCAATACCATTTGCCATGCGTAAAACATTACTTGTTTTATAGGATACAATGTAATATGTATAATGACATTTGGTGCGAAATTGCGCGTGACGCCTACATGGGATTGACCTGCATATTATCAATGGAAATAACCCGAACGAATGGACCAAAGACATTTTATGTGTTGGTATTCATTTGCAAAAGCCTTTCAGCATTTAAATTATTTGAGGTTAATTAACGGCAGCGTTAATAGTGCATATATAGTTTCATGTTCGCATGCTTTACATGTGGGGGTACCGTCCAACGTGCAGGTACAGGTACAGGTACAGGTACAGGCACAGGTACAGGTACAGGTATAGGTACAGGTACAATGTACCAGATGATGTCCTACATTTCAGTCAATGATGCAGAGGAATGAACTCATCGTCACCGAGAATCAGCACTAAACCGTCCCCGTCTGACGGTACGACACAGACAAGGGAGCATTGATTGATAAGTCCCGGTCCATGTTCCAGTCTGGACGTGATGCTACGAGGATTACAAGGAGGACCTGGTTTTCCTATTACGTGTATCGCTGAGATTGATATATATGTAACAAATGCAACGGTTGCACCTCGCCAATAACGCATTTCTCGTAAACGTTCCGTCTCTCCACCAGAACGATCATCTATATATAGGGCCATACAACGTCTAAACTGTACCGATAATATACACATTCTTCATTATATTGTTTTTATATTTATAATTGAACCTAATTTCACGTGAGCTACTATTCAAATACAACCATTATTTTGGCTTGTACACTATAAACGCATAAACAACATTGGTTTGTAAAAAATGAAACGCATCTTGAAAATTTATCTCGGTGTAATTGGGCGGAAGAGTTGTTAAAATATGCTATGGTTGTCTTAAAGAGAGACACGGGGATATGTACAGTATAAGCTAGTTACATCCACTCTAAATGGTAGCTACATATATATGTAAGTTATATGTGTGTAAAGGATGTGCATTGTAAACAGTGTCATAGTATTCTCCTTCAGCCCAGTGGTAGAGTGTTCGAGGTGAAAGGCTGGGTTCGTGGGTTCGATCCCCAGCGAACACATATCCTTTTCACCACTTCCTTACTATTACATAATTATGTACTGTCGTTAAAGGTAGTGTCACCTTTTTTGATCAACGATACCATCACTGTCAGATACTGATGTTATCAGTGTCCCAACTATTGCTAGTGTTACTCTCCGTTTGAAGATGATACCGTTATTAAGTGTGTCTTTCATTGTTTGTGGCATCGTCATAGGTTGTGCCGTCACTGTTGGAAGTGTCACCATTCTCTGTAGTGCCAACGTTATTGGTGGTATCCCCGTTATTGGTGCAGTAGTAGGTGTCAAGCTGTTTAATGTCACCATTAATTGATAGTGTGCCCGTCATTGGAAGTACCTTAATTATGTTCCCGTCATTCATAGTGCCAAAATAAATGTTAGTGTCCCTGTCATTGGAAGTACCTACATGTAAATTATGTTCCCGTCATTCATAGTGCTAAAATTAATGTTCGTGTCGCTGTCATTGGTAGTGCCAAAATTAATGTTCGTGTCGCTGTCATTGGTAGTGCCAAAATTAATGGTAGTGTCGCTGTCATTGGTAGTGCTTAAATTAATTTTCGTGTCGCTGTCATTGGTAGTGCCAAAATTAATGATAGTGTCGCTGTCATTGATAGTGCCAAAATTAATGTTAGTGTCCGCGTCATTGGTAGTGCCAAAAATAATGTTCGTGTCGCTGTCTTTGGTAGTGCTAAAATTAATGGTAGTGTCGCTGTCATTGGTAGTGCCAAAATAATGTTCGTATCGCTGTCATTGGGTGTGCAATTATTTTTGGTAGTGACATCATTCTATGTAATGCCAACATTCGCCGTTATTTGTAGCTTTACTGTTATTGGTACCTCCCCGTGTTGACGGTGCCAAAATTATTTGAAGAGTCAGCATTATTGATAGTGTCATTGTTATTGGCAGTGTTGTAGTCAGTGGTACACGTCATTGGTAGTTGTTGTAGTAAGTGGTACACGTCATTGGTAGTTGTTGTAGTCAGTGGTACACGTCATTGGTAGTTGTTGTAGTCAGTGGTACACGTCATTGGTAGTGTTGTAGTCAGTGGTACATGTCATTGACAGTTGTTATAGTCAGTGGTACACGTCATTGGTAGTTGTTGTAGTCCGTGGTGCACGTCATTGGTAGTTGTTGTAGTCAGTGGTACACGTCATTGATAGTTGTTGTAGTCAGTGGTACACGTCATTGGTAGTTGTTGTAGTCAGTGGTACACGTTATTGGTAGTTGTTGTAGTCAGTTGTACACGTCATTGGTAGTTGTTGTAGTCAGGGGTGCACGTCATTGGTAGTTGTTGTAGTCAGTTGTACACGTCATTGGTAGTTGTTGTAGTCAGGGGTACACGTCATTGGTAGTTGTTGTAGTCACGGGTACACGTCATTGGTAGTTGATGTAGTCAGAGGTACACTTCATTGGTAGTTGCTGCAGGTTGTTTGTGAACAAGACGGTGACAGATCGTCAGTCTGCTTAGGAACAAGCACGCGTAAGTAAAGTTCTAAGTAAAACTAGATGCGGAAGTCTGTATATCAAATTCTTCAGAAGATATATCCGCTTTTTGCGGGCAAAATTGTTAGATATTGATAGAATGATATAGATTTGCTGGGTTAGACAGCTGACGGTAGGACGATGTGTAGGCTACTCCGCTCTAAATCTGTGTTCCAGAGATAGTTACAGACATGAGCATATTGTATTTCACGCAATAAAAAGTAATGCCAAAATCTCGCGAGGTTTTGGCTGATAGGGCAAAGCCGACAGATTCCATCAACTAGCTCTCGTTAACCTTAAAATCTAGTAGGATTTGTAGAATAACCAGGTCATAACATATAACGGTTAATATACAAGTTAACCCATCTAGTCGGGTTTCGGGTGCTTGGAATAATCTCACTTTCTTTGAATGTTGTAAAACTTTTTATGTTAAACCTGGATCATGGGGAAATTTTCGTCATCTTCATTGCTCATCAATCATTGTTCCGGTAACTTATATTGACTTCCGGTTGGAGTGACGGTGATCCCGTGACAAGCAATTGTGTATTACATGTACATAACGATGTTGTTACCGATACTACTGAACGGCTGATATCAGTTTATGTATAGTTATTGCATACCAGTTTATATTGGTTAACTCTGTTAATTAATTACTTCCATTTACGTTACATTGTAGTTAAAACTGTAAGTGACTAAATGATAAAAATGTTGATTAAAGACCCTCGAATCACTGCCAAAAACTTTAAATACGCATCTGGACACTTTTTTATTCGGCATGACAATACTTTTGGTATATGCACATGTAAGTCGTTCCTTAAAGAAAAATGTACCTTCTTGTGGGAATTATATAAAATAAAATACAGTTGAAATGAACGGGACAAACCGGGAATCGATCCCTGAACCTTAGATTGTCGTTCATATCATCTGGTCAATGGAAGTGTCCTTGTACAAATCGCTACAGTTATATCTAAAACGAAATTGAGAGTTAGTTACCGTATATACGAAAAACCAGAGTGGATCCTCCAGTGTTTTGCTTACAGTGGGACAAGAGTCCTTAATAGTGCTTAGTGACTAGAATCGATGGTTCGTGACTTAACATCGAAAGTTCGAATAATCAAACCTGATATGCAAGAAACTTATGAACGATGTGACAATTTGCGTTCATATCGGCATGAACGTTGAAAAATGCCGTTCAAAACTTAAATTTACATTCTTAATTTCTACTTATTAATAACCTCAATGCATAGATATTCTCTTATATTTCCTATATTGAAGTGTACATGTCCTAAATGCAAACGAAATTCCTGGAACAGCCTAACGTCATCAAATATGGGTTGTCTCGGGTTATTCGAGGCGGGAGGAAAAGCTTCGAAATGACACTGATCGAATTGCGTTAATAGCCTATGAACGTAATGTCTTATGGTAATGCTCACAGAGGAACTTGCAGTGGAAATGTAAAAATACGTTAATTCTACAGACATCATTTCATATCGCAACGCCATTTCTACACACATCATTTCATATCGCAACGCCATTTCTACACACATCATTTCATATCGAAACGCCATTTCTACACACATCATTTCTACACACATCATTTCTACTTCTACACACATCATTTCTACACACATCATTTCGTATTTCAAAACTAGCACTTCACTCACCATTTCATACTCCAGCACCAAAATTAAAATCACCATTTTATAAACTCTGATGCCAGTATTAAACAAACCAGTTCGTACTCTTACACCAGAACTCCGCACACGATGTCACACTCGAACGCAAGCACGGCGGATACACAGTATGTACCCGTTTGTGTTAGATTATATTCTGTTAAGTGTTAGCACCGAATAATTGCCGTGTTTCATTTTCATCATTAACGTGTTTTAACACTGAAAAGTCAAACATTTGATAGAAACAGAAATTGTTAGATTCACTATCACTTCAATATCTACATCGCATTGTCTGTACACCATTTTCCCTGATATCTATCAGGTATTGCTACGATTCCAATAAATAAAATCCGGATCTTCCAGGCGGATCATGACGAAGCTGGCACTGGTTGGTGGTTATTTGACTACACACTCATGAATACGTTACTGATACCAACCACGTTAACGTTTCCCTTAAATCATAATTGGCACGTTGGTGTATATTTCAAGATAAGTCAGGCGTTTAGAATCATTAAAATTCTTGAACCCACATTAAGACACCCTCAACGCCATTAAAATTTTGTACAAACAAGATAGCACGTTACTTGATTAATGTCGTTATAAACCAACAACAGCTTAACACGATTGACGATCAACACAAAGTAAAACATCGTTCTTTACCGCAATATTCACGTTTCGCAAAAGGAACAATATAAAAAATCATAATGCTTTTTTTACCACAGCTATGGGCTATTTTAAACAGCCGCTTTTAAACTCTGAACATATATACAAATCAGCAAGCTTATCTGTTTCTTCGAGAAATATACACATCTTCATTTATACAATTGACGTTTTGGAAACACTGGTATAACTGCAAATCGTGTAACGCTAACTAAAGTAAGAAATAATAATTCAAATCAGATACATGTACCCCTGATGCTTACCAGGTACCACTTCAGGTACAAATGTACCACTAATGCATACCAGGTACCACTTTTTTAACTGAATATCTGGTACCACTAGTGCATGTCATATACCACTTTAGAAACCACTAATGCATACCAGATACCACTTCAGGTACAACTAATGCATACCAGATACCACTTCAGGTACAACTAATGCATACCAGGTACAACTAATGCATACCAGGTACAGCTAATGCATACCAGGTACACTAATACATGTCAGGAACAACTATATAATATTCTGTTGTATCGGGAGGTAACATTCTGTTGTTTCGGGCAATATTCACTTGCGTTGGGGGTAACATTCAGTTTTTTCGGGGGTAACATTCAGTTTTTTCGGGGGTAACATTCAGTTTATCGGGGGTAATATTCAGTTGTGTAAGGTGCCATCCAGTTGTGTCAGTTACACTAACACAAGTCGATAGATCTCCTGTTGTGTATACATGTACTAGTGTCGGGTAATTCCGCACTGGTTGGATGTTTAAGGATGGTTGGTAATCTCACCATCTGATGTGCTCGGATTCTTTATTTTACCTTTAAATTACGCTGCTAATGGATATATGATTTTTGTTTGAGGAACATGTGGTTTAAATGAAAATCAGGAGTAATTCCAGATTTATATTTAGCAACGATGTATCAGATCTCAGATTCAAGACCTTATTTCTTAATAAAACTTAACGAGATCGTAACACGTTACAACTATTTCCATCTACTTCCATGTAATAATGTCGAAATGTAATCACAACAAAACTTCTCATAAAAAGAAATAAAACCGATATCGGAAAAGTGGATATTTACAAGATGTGTAGAGGTTACCTCGGTCCGATATAGCCTAAAACAGCACGGCCAATCAGGAAGGAATCACTCGGATTCGGAAGAATTAGAATGAGTGTCAACGTCACGTGTGATTAGCCCTTGCTCGTCGTGTGACGTCACAAGGAGAAGGTCCTATCGACGTTACTGTCAGTTAATCTTAAGGCTAATTGTTTGATGTATAGCAATCAAAACACACATCCGTCACACGCTTGTAATGTGTTTCCGATATCCAGTACCAATATGCTGAGCCCGCGCGGCGGCCGGTTTTGGGCCCGGATCTGTCTCGTTTATAATGATAATGGTCCTCTCATCTCTGATACAATCATAATCAAATTATATAATTTGTTTTATATTGAATAACAAGATTCCAAAACGTTAATGGGTTTTGTTACGTAAAATATGCCGATGGTTTGATTTGGCGAGATGTGAAGGTTTCACCAATAAAGTGTCCTTTATTTGGGCAGACACTGCTCCTGTTGCCCCCGTTTCACTTGAGAAAGTAGTGTAAGATCCTTCAGTCCCTTAGTGATGATCGTAAAGATATGCAACTCGATCACGTATTTCTAGGACAATAACAGCAATGTTCAGGATAAAAAAAAATCACCATATTTCTAATGTAATCAATTTTCAATTACTAAAAAAAGGAAAGGGAACGTATTCCAGCGATCCCTCGCGGATCGTCTAATAAGCAAGACCTGCTGTGAGTCCTGACCACCGCCTCACGGTGACGTCACGGTTACTATATCGCCTTATCTGTGAAAGCGATCAGTTTGTTTTGATATTATGTTGTCCTATTGATTTCTGAGAAAACAACATGACCGCTGAACAGCAAAGTATGGGGTGGATGATGAATTGTGGCGTTTAGCGCTTGTGTAAACTATTAGAATTGTAAAGCATGTTGATCAGATTTGACCCCAAATGCATACCCTAGGTAAACGGGCTAACAGCCAGTCAGGTAAAGTAAAACTGCACTGATAGTCATTTAGTCGGTGGTTATGTCAGAATTATGTTCCAGTGCGAGCTCCCGTGCACGTTACAGCACGGCTTGTGCCAAAATAAACCCACTATCTACTCCATAAATCAGCGGCAGGGGTCGAGCGTTCTAAATTTGAAGTTCTACAAGGAATAAGTAAAGTACAGTACCATTGGGCATTTTATTACTTGTTTGGTGATTAAAGTCCTCGTTACAACTTTATAGTCATATGACGACGGGACATATTGGAAAGAAATTGATAGCGTGCCTCGCCACCACATTGTATCACATGCCGGTCACTAGTTCTTGCCTCGCTATCCACATTTGATCACGTGTCCACTATTTCATGCCTCGCTATCCACA
This sequence comes from Mizuhopecten yessoensis, assembly GCF_002113885.1. Taxonomy (NCBI): domain Eukaryota; kingdom Metazoa; phylum Mollusca; class Bivalvia; order Pectinida; family Pectinidae; genus Mizuhopecten; species Mizuhopecten yessoensis. The sequence goes on along the minus strand of NW_018408365.1, from coordinate 25,610 downwards.
TTTGATCACGTGTCCACTATTTCTTGCCTCGTTTTCCACATTTGATCACGTTTCCACTATTTCTTTCCTCGCTATCCACATTTGATCACGTGTCCACTATTTCTTGCCTCGTTATCCACATTTGATCACGTGTCCACTCTTATTGTCTCTCTATCTACATTTGATCACGTGTCCACTAGGGCTTGCCACGCTTACCGCATTTGATCACGTGTCCATTCTTGCCTCGCTATCCTTATTGGATCACGTGTCCACTCTTGCCTTGCTTCCACACGGGGTCATGCGTTTACACTCTTTCCTTTTATATCAAAATTCTTGCACAATCAAGATTCTACAACTCAAGGAAGCGATAAAAACGTTCTCGGCCTCTCATACCGGTTTGGTATACGTTTTGCTTACTTCATGTCAGCATGGTTAAGTCATTCAAGAATAACAAACACATGGCTGCAATTGTTCAGATAAGATGCTTTCAGATGAGAAGTCGTGGCTGGATGTTATTCAGGTAAAACCAATTTTGATAACAAACACACGACTCACGAATGGCAGTTGTTCTTGCAAGGTCATTCTAAATGACAAACCCTAGGATAATAATATTTCGGGTAAGGTTATACTAAATGACAAACCATATAATGACAATATTTCGGGAAAGGTCATTCCAGATAACCAACCCAAGGCTACTCATTAAGTTAGATCAGTTTGAATATCAACCCACGATGGACAGGGATGGCAAACTTCATGGACGGATTTTTTTCAGATAAATTCACAAACAAAGAGGACACCTTAGTGCTGTTTAGACGAAAAACCCTCAGCTACGTATGGGTATCAGATATATCTAACGTGTAAATATTTTCCAATAAACGAGACAACATTTTTAGATTAAAATGGAGAATAGAGATCATCCGATTTCGAATTGGGTTAACTTCGGTGTGAAACCTTTACTCTGATTCTCACTCCTCGGTACTAAACCTCAATTTGGTAAGCTTCTAAAACAAAACCTTACAATTAAAATATATAAACATGGTAATAAGTGTAATGTTTATTGTACACCTCATGTTATTTTTATTAAACGTCACTTAACTCTATTTATTGTATGGTATCTTCCAGCGGTTACAAATAGTTAGTTTATACAAGAGGGGCTTTACAAGATAACCTCCGTGTATTTCATGCTATTATAAAACGTGGGAAGTTTGAATACAAACAAGTGTTGATGTTGCGTATTAAGCATAGTTATTGCTCTTGTGTATGTTGCCAATAAGGACAATATGAGACTAAATTTTCAAATTATATTCATTAAAATAGAACAGAAGAAGATAATTACATTCGATCGCCAACGAAAAGAAAAGTCGAATCAAGAGAGATGTGAAACAGTAAGGCAATTCTGTTACAAAACACTCACTTTCTGCCCATCCTCGATCTATCCGCTGTGTTATTGAGAGCTAGCTATAGAAGTACCCTTTGTGAGAATGGTCCGTCTTTCCCCATACGTTCTCGATTGGGTATGAGTGCCAAACATGGCCTAACTTCAACTACAACAGATGTAGGTAAACAAAAGCCACAATGCTATGTTTTTTTACGCCTTTTTCACTGTCAGAGTTGGCTTGTATCTGACAGGCCGTGTTCTGATTACTTCCGATCAGTGAAATCGAATCATTGTATCTACTTAACGCCGATTTGAACGATAACGGTTGTGGCCAAGTTGGAACGTTTTCAGTCTCTGGTATCCGTGCGCCAGCTGTCTCCCGCGTCGGCTCCGTGTGCCGGTTACCTCAAGCAGATGTTGCCTACCCAAGACCAACACTTTTTCGTAACGGATAACATTGCAGGTAGCGCATGCTGGATAATTGAATCGGCATGACTACCACCGCTTATGCGCACGTTGCACTGATTCGTACGTCCAGTTAAAACTCGGTTATATTGTGAATCAATCTGAGCAAAATCCCAGTATGTACCATTGCTCTGATTAAGTGTTAAATTAATTACATGTTTGGTCTGGCTTGGCCATTATAAACAAGAAGAAAACCTGACCGCAAATATCCTTTTTTATTTTATCAATTTTGAATGCGATTCATCTGAAGATTGCACACGCTCCCGACGCTCTAGGGAACGCTCGCGGCATATCAAGTTGTGGTAGTTTCTCAGAAGAGACGTTGGTATTCATGGTCGTGTACTCCTTGAGAAACTCCTCAACATCTCTGCATAGTAATAGCGCTAACTCGCCCTGAATGCGGTAAAGCAATGGTTTAAAGCCTAAGGTATCAATACTCATTAACAAAAATACATCAAATGTATTGCCTCATAAATGTTCACTTTGCTTTTCGTAATTCAAACCATAAGAGCAGTACGAGAATAATTTGTTAAAAAAATTACAGAACATGCATATGGAAAAAGCGGCCGTCTAATAACAAATGTTCTTGACAGTTAGGTCAACATGCAACAACCTGTGGTTTAGATACACATGTTACATATTGTAGTTCAAGTACACAGGTGACAACTTGAGGTTTAAGTACACAAGTTATACTTTGTGGTTCAGGTACACAGGTTACAACTTGTGGTTTAGGTACATAGGTTATACCTTATGGTTCAGGTACACAAGTGAAACCTTGTGGTTTAGGTACACAGGTTACAACTTGTGGTTAAGGTACGCAGGTTATACCTTATGGTTCAGGTACACAAGTGAAACCTTGTGGTTTAGGTACACAGGTTACAACTTGTGGTTTAGGTACACAGGCTACAACTTGTGGTTTAGGTTCACAGGTTACACATTGTAGTTTAGGTACACAGTTTTCCCCTTTGGTTTAGGTACACAGGTTATACATTGTGGTTCAGGTACACATGTGATACCTTGTGGTTTAGGTACACAGGTAACACCTTGTGGTTTAGGTACACAGGTTACAACTTGTGGTTTATATACACATGTGAAACCTTGTGGTTTAGGTACACAGGTAACACCTTGTGGTTAAGGGACACAGGTTACAACTTGGGGTTTATATACACATGTGAAACCTTGTGGTTTAGGTACACAGGTAACACCTTGTGGTTAAGGTACCCAGGTTACAACTTGTGGTTTATATACACATGTGAAACCTTGTGGTTTAGGTACACAGGTAACACCTTGTGGTTAAGGTACACAGGTTACAACTTGTGGTTTATATACACATGTGAAACCTTGTGGTTTAGGTACACAGGTAACACCTTGTGGATTAGGTACACAGGTTTCACCTCCTTTAGGTACACAGGTTTCACCACCTGGTTTTAGTACATGGTTTTAGTACACAGGTTTCACCTCCTTTAGGTACACAGGTCACACCTTGTGGTTAAGGTACCCAGGTTACAACTTGTACTTTAGGTACATACATCATGTAGGTTACAACTTGTGGTTTAGGTACATAGGTAAAACCAAGTAGTTTAGGTATACAGGTTTCACCTCCTGGTTTTAATACACAAGTAACACCAAGTTGTTTAGGTACAGTTAACACCTTGTGGTTTAGATACATAGGTAACACCTTGTGGTTTAGGCACACAGGTAACACCTAGTAGTTTAGGTACACAGGTAACACCTAGTGGCTTATGTACACAGGTAACACCTATTAGTTTAGGTACACAGGTAACACCAAGTAGTTTAGGTACACAATTTTTACCTCTTGGTTTTAGTACATAGGTAACACCAAGTAGTTTAGGTACCAAGGTTTCACCTCCTGGTTTTAATACACAAGTAACACCAAGTAGTTTAGGTACACAGGTTTCACCTCCTGGTTTTAGTAGACAGGGAACACCTAGTAGTTTAGGTACACAGGAAACACCAAGTAGTTTAGGTACACAAGTTTCACCTCCTGGTTTTAGTAGACAGGGAACACCTAGTAGTTTAGGTACCCAGGTAACACCTAGTAGTTTAGGTACACAGGAAACACCTAGTAGTTTAGGTACCCAGGTAACACCTAGTAGTTTATGTACACGGGTAACACCTGGTGGTAACACCTAGTAGCTTATGTACACAGGTAACACCTAGTAGTTTAGGAACACAGGTAACACCAAGTAGTTTAGGTACACAAGTTTCACCTCTTGGTTTTAGTACACAGGTAACACCAAGTAGTTTAGGTACCAAGGTTTCACCTCCTGGTTTTAGCACACAGGTAACACCAAGTAGTTTAGGTACACAAGTTTCACCTCCTGGTTTTAGTACACAGGTAACACCAAGTAGTTTAGGTACACAGGTTTCACCTCCTGGTTTTAGTTCACAGGTAACACCTAGTAGTTTTATTACACATGTTTCACCTCCTGGGTTTAGCTCACAGGTTTCACCTCCTGGTTTTAGTACACAGGTTTCACCTCCTGATTTTAGTACACAGGTTTCACCACCTGGTTTTAGTACACAGGTAACATCGAGTAGTTTAGGTACACAGGTAACACCAAGTAGTTTAGGTACACAGGTAACACCAAGTAGTTTAGGTACACAGGTAAAACCAAGTAGTTTAGGTACACAGGTAATACTAGGTAGTTTAGGTACACAGGTAACACCAAGTAGTTTAGGTACACAGGTAACACCTAGTAGTTTAGGTACACAGGTTTCACCTCCTGGTTTTAGTACACAGGTAACACTCAGTAGTTTAGGAACACAGGTTTCACCTCCTGATTTTAGTACACAGGTAACACCAAGTAGTTTAGGTACACAGGGAACACCTAGTAGTTTAGGTACACAGGTAACACCTAGTAGTTTAGGTACACAGGTAACACCTTGTGGTTTAGGCACACAGGTAACACCAAGTAGTTTAGGTACACATGTTTCACCTCCTGGTTTCAGTACTTAGGTAACACCAAGTAGTTTAGGTACGCAGACAACACCAAGTAGTTTATGTACACAGGTAACACCTTGTAGTATATGTACACGGTAACACCTAGTAGTTTAGGTACACAGGTAACACCTAGTTGTTTAGGTACACAGGTAACACCAAGTAGTTTAGGTACACAGGTAACACCTAGTAGCTTAGGTACACAGGTAAAACCAAGTAGTTTAGGTACATAGGTAAAACCAAGTAGTTTAGGTACACAGGTAACACCTAGTAGTTTAGGTACACAGGTAACACCAAGTAGTTTAGGTACCAAGGTTTCACCTTCTGGTTTTAGTACACAGGTAACACCAAGTAGTTGAGGTACACTGGTAACACCAAGTAGTTAAGGTACACAAGTTTCATCTCTTGGTTTTAGTACACAGGTAACACCAAGTAGATTAGGTACACAGGTAAAACCAAGTAGTTTAGGTACATAGGTAAAACCAAGTAGTTTAGGTACACAGGTAACACCTAGTAGTTTAGGTACACAGGTAACACCAAGTAGTTTAGGTACACAGGTAACACCTTGTAGTTTAGGTACACAGGTAAAACCAAGTTGTTTAGGTACACAGGTAACACCTAGTAGTTTAGGTACACAGGTAACACCTAGTAGTTTAGGTACACAGGTAACACAAAGTAGCTTATGTACACAAGTAACACCTAGTAGTTTAAGTACGCAGGTAACACCAAGTAGTTAAGGTACAGAAGTTTCATCTCTTGGTTTTAGTACACAGGTAACACCAAGTAGTTTAGGTACCAAGGTTTCACCTTCTGGTTTTAGTACACAGGTAACACCAAGTAGGTTAGGTACACAGGTTTCACCTCCTGGTTTTAGTATACAGGTAACACCAAGTAGTTTAGGTACACAGGTTTCACCTCCTGGTTTTAGTAGACAGGTAGCACCTAGTAGTTTAGGTACACAGGTAACACCTAGTAGGTTAGGTACACAGGTAACACCTAGTAGTTTAGGTACACAGGTAACACCTAGTAGTTTAGGTACCAAGGTTTCACCTCCTGGTTTTAGTACACAGGTAACACCAAGTAGTTTAGGTACCAAGGTTTCACCTTCTGGTTTTAGCACACAGGTAACACCAAGTAGGTTAGGTACACAGGTTTCACCTCCTGGTTTTAGTATACAGGTAACACCAAGAAGTTTAGGTACACAGGTTTCACCTCCTGCTTTTTGTAGACAGGTAACACCTAGTAGTTTAGGTACACAGGTTACACCTAGTAGTTTAGGTACGCGGTTAACACCTAGTAGTTTATGTACACTGGTAACACCTGGTAGTTTAGGTACACAGGTAACACCTAGTAGTTAAGGTACACAGGTAACACCTAGTAGTTTAGGTACACAAGTAACACCTAGTAGTTTATGTACACGGGTAACACCTGGTAGTTTATGTACGCGGGTAACACCTGGTTGTTTATGTACGCGGGTAACACCTGGTAGTTTAGGTACACAGGTAACACCAAGTATTTTAGGTACACAGGTAACACCTAGTAGTTTAGGTACACAGGTTTCACCTCCTGGTTTTAGTACACAGGTAACACCAAGTAGTTTAGGTACCAAGGTTTCACCTTCTGGTTTTAGTACACAGGTAACACCTAGTAGTTTAGGTACACAGGTAACACCTAGTAGTTTAGGTACACAGGTAACACCTAGTAGCTTATGTACACGGGTAACACCTAGTGGTTAAGGTACACAGGTGGTAACACCAAGTAGTTTTACACGGGTAACACCTAGTGGTTAAGGTACACAGGTAACACCTAGTGCTCACAGGTTTCACCTCCTGGTTTTAGTACACAGGTAACACCTAGTAGTTTAGGTACATAGGTAACACCTAGTAGTTTAGGTTTACGGGTAACACCTAGTAGTTTATGTACACAGGTAACACCAAGTAGTTTATTTACACAGGAAACACCTAGTAGTTTAGGTACACAGGTAACACCTCTTGGTCTTAGCACAAAGGTAACACCAAGAAGTTTAGGTACCAAGGTTTCACCTCCTGGTTTTAGTACACAGGTAACACCAAGTAATTTAGGTACACATGTTTCACCTCCTTGTTTTAGTACAACGGGTAACACCTAGTAGTTTATGTACACAGGTAACACCAAGTAGTTTATTTACACAGGGAACACCTAGTAGTTTAGGTACACAGGTAACACCCCTTGGTCTTAGCACAAAGGTAACACCAAGAAGTTTAGGTACCAAGGTTTCGCCTCCTGGTTTTAGTACACAGGTAACACCAAGTAGTTTAGGTATACAGGTTTCACCTCCTGGTTTTAGTACACAGGTAACAACAAGTAAGTTAGGTACACATGTTTCACCTCCTTGTTTTAGTACACAGGTAACACCAAGTAGTTTAGGTACACAAGTTTCACCTCTTGGTCTTAGCACAAAGGTAACACCAAGAAGTTTAGGTACCAAGGTTTCGCCTCCTGGTTTTAGTACACAGGTAACACCAAGTAATTTAGGTACACATGTTTCCCCTCCTTGTTTTAGTACACAGGTAACACCAAGTAGTTGAGGGACACAGGTAACACCTAGTAGTTTAGGTACACAGGTAACACCCCTTGGTCTTAGCACAAAGGTAACACCAAGAAGTTTAGGTACCAAGGTTTCACCTCCTGGTTTTAGTACACAGGTTACACTAAGTAGTTTAGGTACACAGTTTTCACCTCCTGATTTTAGTACACAGGTAACACTAAGTAGTTTAGTTACACAGGTTTCACCTCCTGGTTTTAGTACACAGGTAACACCAAGTAATTTAGGTACACATGTTTCACCTCCTTGTTTTAGTACACAGGTAACACCAAGTAGTTTAGGTACACAGCTAACACCAAGTAGTTTAGGTACACAGGTTTCACCTCCTGGTTTTAATACACAGGTTTCACCTTCTGGTTTTAGTACACAGGTAACACCAAGTAGTTGAGGTACACTGGTAACACCAAGTAGTTAAGGTACACAGGTAACACGAAGTAGTTGAGGTACACAGGTAATACTAAATAGTTTAGGTACACATGTAACACCAAGTAGTTAAGGTACACAGGTAACACCTAGTAGTTTAGGTACACAGGTTTCACCTCCGGGTTTTAGTACACAGGTTTCACCACCTGATTTTAGTACACAGGTAACACTAGGTAGTTTAGGTACACAGGTTTCACATCCTGGTTTGAGTACACAGGTAACACCAAGTAATATAGGTACACAGGTTTCACCTCCTGATTTTAGTACACAGGTAACACTAAGTAGTTTAGGTACACAGGTTTCACATCCTGGTTTTAGTACACAGGTAACACCAAGTAATATACGTACACATGTTTCACCTCCTTGTTTTAGTACACAGGTAACACCAAGTAGTTTAGGTACACAGGTAACACCAAGTAGTTTAGGTACACAGATAACACCTAGTAGTGTAGGTACACAGGTAACACAAAGTAGTTTAGGTACACAGGTTTCACCTCCTGGTTTTAGTACACAGGTTACACTAAGTAGTTTAGGTACACAGGTTTCACATCCTGGTTTTAGTACACAGGTAACACCAAGTACAGGTAACACCTAGTAGTTTAGGTACACAGATAACACCTAGTAGTGTAGGTACACAGGTAACACAAAGTAGTTTCGGTACACAGGTTTCACCTCCTGGTTTTAGTACACAGGTAACACCAAGTATTTTAGGTACACAGGTTTCACCTCCTGGTTTTGGTACACAGGTAACACCTTGTAGTTTTAGTACACAGGTTTCACCTCCTGGTTTTAGTACACAGGTAACACCAAGTAGTTTAGGTATACAGGTTTCACCTCCTGGTTTTAGTACACAGGTTTCACCACCTGGTTTTAGTACACAGGTAACACCAAGTAGTTTAGGTACACAGGTAACACCAAGTAGTTGAGGTCCACAGGTAACACCTAGTAGTTTAGGTACACAGGTAACACCAAGTAGTTTAGTTACACAGGTTTCACCTCCTGGTTTTAATACACATGTTTCACCTCCTGGTTTTAGTACACAGGTAACACCAAGTAGTTGAGGTACACAGGTAACACCAAGTAGTTAAGGTACACAGGTAACACCAAGTAGTTTAGGTACACAGGTAATACTAAATAGTTTAGGTACACAGGTAACACCAAGTAGTTAAGGTACACAGGTAACACCTAGTAGTTTAGGTACACAGGTTTCATCTCCTGGTTTTAGTACACAGGTTTCACCTCCTGGTTTTAGTACACAGGTAACACCAAATAGTTAAGGTACACAGGTAACACCTAGTTTTTTTAGGTACACAGGTTTCACCTCCTGGTTTTAGTACACAGGTTACACTAAGTAGTTTAGGTACACAGGTTTCACCTCCTGATTTTAGTACACAGGTAACACCAAGTAGTTTAGGTACACAGGTTTCACCTCCTGGTTTTAGTACACAGGTAACACCAAGTAATTTAGGTACACATGTTTCACCTCCTTGTTTTTAGTACACAGGTAACACCAAGTAGTTTAGGTACACAGGTAACACCTAGTAGTGTAGGTACACAGGTAACACAAAGTAGTTTAGGTACACAGGTGTCACCTCCTGGTTTTAGTACACAGGTAACACCAAGTAGTTTAGGTACACATGTTTCACCTCCTGGTTTTAGTACACAGGTAACATCTTGTGGTTTAGGTACACAGGTTTCACCTCCTGGTTTTAGTACACAGGTAAGACTTAGTAGTTTAGGTTCACAGGTTTCACTTCCTGGTTTTAGTACACAGGTAACACCAAGTATTTTAGGTATACAGATTTCACCTCCTGGTTTTAGTACACAGGTAACACCAAGTAGTTTAGGTACACAGGTAACACCTCATGGTTTTAGTACACAGGTAACACCTCCTGGTTTTAGTACAGATTTGTTACACTTTGAGTTTTAGTACAGATTTGTTACACTTTGAGTTTTAGTACAGATTTGTTACACTTTGAGTTTTAGTACAGATTAATACACTTTGGGTTTTAGTACACATTTGTTACACTTGAACGGTGCACTAGCTTATTGACTGCTGCATGTTTCTGCAGATTGTTTTTTTTATTGATAATCAAAATTGAAGCTTTCTGTTTTGAAAGATTTTTTTATAAATATTGCATCTGTCTGGAAAATGTAGCACGTGCAGCCAGAGAGTGCGTGTGTTTGTGCTGCTACACGTCTGATACACGTGCTGTGACTGAGGTGTCGACCACCCAGTACATGTCGGCATCAAGTTAAGAATTAAGGATTTTATCCTAAACTTAGTTTCAACAGAATCTATGATCTGCTTAAATTACATGTTCGGAGATGAGCCTGGTGGGATAGTGTGTCCACGGTTGTAGACGTAGCGCACCGCAGCAGGAGTCTCAGTGTGTATCATCGGTTATAAATTCGTGGCTGTAATTTTAAACTCTTCGCAGTATACATTCCATGCATGATATATAAAATCTTTCCGTCAATTTGTGCAATAACATTTAGAAAGTAGATTTTGTAGGACATACTCTTAATCGTTTAAAGTGTGGTGAATATATATCGGAAGACAACAGATACAATTTGAACTGGATTTATTTAAGCGGTGTTTTTTTTTCAGTTAGTCGACACAATTTCAATATATCGTACCAAAATAAGAGAAAACAAGCTGAGCGCTGTGATGATTTCCTCTCGTTGCTTGCTGGGGACTTGTTTACATGCGTTTCCGGGTCGGTCGTAATGCCCACCTTTGGTCGTTTCCTGATGCTAGGACACCTGCCTCTCCCGGCGGGAAGTGTAAGCCGGCTCGGGAGGGAAGTACGCCGAAAACTCCACTGATACCGTATCGCAAGAAGACCCACAACCCTCGCTAGTCAGACATATAGGTGTGAAGTTTACAAATGAACATCGCAACCAAAGCCTCTTTGATAACACAAGATATATTTGAAACTTAAGTAAGCGTCAATTTTCATCGGAGAAGCCTAGCTTGGTTTGTTGGCTTGGTAGAGATAAGGTTTAGTGCTACCACCGTGACGTCTCTTGGATTATGGAGGAGGGAGGGGGTAGCTTATAGAAACCCTTCTTTTCAACTCAAATTGTACGTCGCACATGCAAGTAGATTACCCACTTCATTATTATTTTTGTTAAAGTAAAATATCGATTGTTTAATAGTGAGATATCAATGTGACGGTTATATAGCCGTGTAAGGACGAGACTGTTGTATTTGATATCGAGTTATCAATGTGACAGTTATGTAATCGTGTAAAAACGAGACTGTAGTATTTGGTAGCGAGGTATGATATGTGACGGTTATATAACCGTGTAAGGACGAGACTGTAGTATTAGATAGCGAGGTATCAATGTGACGGTTAAATAACCGTGGTAGGACGATGCTTTAGTTTTTGTTAGTGTGCTATCAATGTGACGGTTATATAACCGTGTAAGGGAGAGCCTGTTGTATTTGTTACTGAGGTATCAATGTGGCGGTTGTATGACCGTGTAAGGACAAGACTGTAGTATTTGATAGTGAGGTATCTATGTGACGGTTATATAACCGTGTAAGGACGAGACTGTAGTATTTGTTAGCGAGGTACCAATGTGACGGTTACATAACCGTGTAAGGACGAGACTATAGTATTTGTTAGTGAGGTATCTATGTGACGGTTATATAACCGTGTAAGGACGAGACTGTAGTATTTGTTAGTGAGGTATCAATGTGACGGTTATATAACCGTGTAAGGACGAAATTGTAATATTTGATAGCGAGTTATCAATGTGACGGTTACATAATCGTGTAAGGACGAGACTGTAGTATTTGTTTGTGAGGTATCTATGTGACGTTTATATAGCCGTGTAATGACGAGACTGTAGTATTTGTTAGTGAGGTATCAATGTGACGGCTATATAACCGTGTAAGGACGAAATTGTAATATTTGATAGCGAGTTATCAATGTGACGGTTATATAATCGTGTAAGGACGAGACTGCAGTATTAGATAGCGACGTATCAATGTGACGGGTACATAACCGTGTCAGGACGAGACTGTAG
>NW_018408365.1:12096-12569 GCF_002113885.1 Mizuhopecten yessoensis | reverse complement strand
AACGAAGTATCAATGTGACGGTTATAAAACCGTGTAAGGACGAGACTGTAATATTTATTAGTGATGTATCTATGTGACAGTTATATAGCCGTGTAAGGAGAAGACTGTAGTTTTTGATAGCGAAGTATCAATGTAACGGTTATAAAACCGTGTAAGGACGAGACTGCAGTATTTGATAGCGAGGAATCAATGTGACGGTTATGAAACCGTGTAAGGACGAGACTGTAGTATTAGATAGCGTGGTATCAATGTGACGGTCATAAAACCGTGTAAGGACGAGACTGCAGTATTTGATAGCGAGGCATCAATGTGACGGTTATATAGCCGTGTAAGGACAAGACTGTAGTGGTTATAAAACCGTGTAAGGACGAGACTGCAGTATTTGATAGCGAGGCATCAATGTGACGGTTATATAACCGTGTAAGGAGGAGACTGTAGTTTTTGATAGCGAAGTATCAATGTGACGGTTATAA
>NW_018408365.1:9952-10442 GCF_002113885.1 Mizuhopecten yessoensis | reverse complement strand
GTGACGGTTATATAACCGTGTAGGGACGAGACTGTAGTATTTGATAGTGAGGTATCAATGTAACGGTTATATAACCGTGTAAGGACGAGACTGTAGTATTTGTTAGTGAGGTTTCTATGTGCCGGTTATATAACCTTGTAAAGTCGAGACTGTAGTATTTAATAGTGAGGTATCAATGTGACGGTTATATAACCGTGTAAGGACGAGACTGTAGTTTTTGTTAGCGAGGTTTCAATGTGACGGTTATATAACTGTGTAAGGAAGAGACTGTAGTATTTGATAGCGAGGTACCAATGTGACGGTTATATAGCCGTGTAAGTACGAGACTGTAGTATTTGATAGCGAGGTATCAATGTGACGGTTATATAATCGTGTAAGGACGAGACTGTAGTATTTGTTAGTGAGGTTTCTATGTGCCGGTTATATAACCTTGTAAAGACGAGACTGTAGTATTTAATAGTGAGGTATCAATTTGACGGTTATATACCCC
>NW_018408365.1:6245-6430 GCF_002113885.1 Mizuhopecten yessoensis | reverse complement strand
GAGATATCAATGTGACGGTTATGTAACAGTGTAAGAGCGAGACTGGTGTATTTGGTAGCGAGGTATCAATGTGACGGTTATATAACCGTGTAAGGACGAGACTGTTGTATTTGTTAGTGACGTATCAATGTGACAGTTATATAACCGTGTAAGAACGAAACTATAATAATTTAACTGAGGTACAT
>NW_018408365.1:1985-2683 GCF_002113885.1 Mizuhopecten yessoensis | reverse complement strand
AGTGAGGTATCAATGTGACGGTTATATACCCTTGTAAGGACGAGAGTGTAGTATTTGATGGCGAGTTATCAATGTGACGGTTATATAACCGAGTAAGAACGAGAATGTAGTATTTGTTAGTGAGGTATCTATGTGACAGCTATATAACCTTGTAGGGAGGAGACTTTACTATAGGACAGTGAGTTATCAATGTGACGGTTATATAGCCGTGTAAGGACGAGACTGTAGTATTTGTTAGTGAGGTATCAATGTGACGGTTATTTCCCCGTGTAAGGACGAGACTATAGTATTTGATAGCGAGGTATCAATGTGACGGTTACATAACCGTGTAAGGACGAGACTGTAGTATTTCTTAGTGAGGTATTTATGTGACGGTTATATAGCCGTGTAAGGACGAGACTGTAGTATTTGTTAGTGAGGTATCAATGTGACGGTTATTTACCCGTGTAAGGACGAGACTATAGTATTTGATAGCGAGGAATCAATGTGACGGTTATATAGCCGTGTCAGGACGAGACTGTAGTATTTGATAGCGAGGTATCAATGGGACGGTTACATAACCGTGTAAGGACGAGACTGTAGTATTTGATAGCGAGGTATCAATTTGACGGTTATATAACCGTGTAAGGAAGAGACTGTAGTATTTGTTACTGAGGTATCAATGTGACGGTTATATAACCGTGTAAGGATGAGACTGT
>NW_018408365.1:0-1213 GCF_002113885.1 Mizuhopecten yessoensis | reverse complement strand
ATTTGATAGCGTGGTATCAATGTGACGGTTATATAACCGTGTAAGAACGAGACTCTAGTATTTGTTAGTGAGGTATCAATTTGACGGTTATATAACCGTGTAAGAACGAGACTGTAGTATTTGTTACTGAGGTATCAATGTGACGGTTATATAACCGTGTAAGGACGAGACTGTAGTTTTTGATAGCGAGATATCAATGTGACGGTTATATAACCGTGGAAGGACGAGACTGTAGTATTTGATAGCGAGGTATCAATGTGACGGTTATATAACCGTGTAAGGACGAGACTGTAGTATTTGATAGCGAGGTATCAATGTGACGGTTATATAANTCAATGTGACGGTTATATAATCGTGTAAGGACGAGACTGTAGTATTTGATAACGAGGTATCAATGTGACGGTTACATAACCGTGTAAGGACGAGACTGTAGTATTTGATAGCGAGGTATCAATGTGACGGTTATATAGTCGTGTAAGGACGAGACTGTAGTATTTGATAGCGAGGTATCAATGTGACGGTTATATAACCTTTTAAGGACGAGACTCTAGTAACTGATAGCGAGGTATCAATGTGACGGTTATATAACCGTGTAAGGACGATACTGTAGTATTTTTTAGTGATTTATCAATGTGACGGTTACATACATGTAACCGTGTAAGGACGAGACTGTTTTATTTTGTTTTAAGGTTTTTATGCGACGTATATATAATCTGTAAGGACAAAATCGATACAGTCATATGAGGTAGAGTTGTTATGTATCGTTATATAACTTTGTAAGGACGTAGGGACGGTGAAGGCGGGTTTCCTTTCACAATAGCGAGAGACTGGGTTTTAGTGGCGCTTGGGCGCCTGACGTCGTAACGGTGGCCGCATATTAATCCCTATAGTGTAGTTCAGGAATACAAGTGTCGTTACCATGGAAACAAAGACAAAAATGGGGAGTTTAAAACCGAATAGAAAGACATCTTGATACAAACAGTGAGCTACTCGCCGTGTCAATATACAAAAATTACACTACATTTCCAAATATTTGTCACACCATCTTAACACAATTAGTTAGCTAATATTCTTGCCATTATATCTCTCTTAACACAATTAGTTAGCTAATGTTCTTGCCATTATATCTAAACACAAACAGTGAGCTATTCGTCTTGTTATTACACCTACACAACATCTCAACACAAACAGTGACCTATTCGTCTTGTCATTA